>NW_026586816.1:6984760-7000601 GCF_907164565.1 Psammomys obesus
TGTGTGTGTGTGTGTGTGTGTGTGTGTGTGTGTGTGTGTGTGTGTGTTTGGGGAGGAATGTATTTAATCTATATTGATGGACATTTTTACTTGCTTAGAATATGGGTTGAAAGGACACCCTGCCATTCCTTCAAAAGCCAGTTAACCTGACCACTTAAACTTAGGTTCAGCCTCCCCCAACACCCAGGACTCATTCTTTCTGAATAGTATCTTATTACTGTTTGCGGAAGTGAAGCAAGATGATTTCGTTTCTAGTGTGTTTCCTCCTAGTTTACCTTCTCACATCTGCTCGTGGATCAGGATGGGAGGAAGAGGGAAGACTGCAGGGCCCCAGGTTCTGTGGGCTTATGCTGTGCCGGAAGCATACAGACCTTTCTGGAGAGCTGAAATCTCTTGAAAATAATATCCATAACTAAGACACTATGTCGTTTATACAAGGCTCCTTCATGTGTGGCTGCTCCCCAGGAAAGGGGTTTAATTACTTTTCTGGTAAACATTGTCTTAATTTACCTGAATGGTTGTGTACATGATAAGGAAGAGGACTCATTGTGTATTTTTGTACTGCTTATATAAACACTGTACAGTGACCTCATATCTGAAAATAAAACTGGATTGACAGCTTTTAAATAATAAAAAAGCAGACTCTCCCCCACTTCTCTTATTCATGTCTTTTGGGATATTATGGGACACTCTGAATGGTCACCCCAGGCAGCCTGCTAAGGTCACAAGAGCACAAAGTAACAAGCCGAGTAATTCAGCTCTGTCTGTGTTTGTGATTAGCTCAGAAACTTCTCAGCCAGATAATAAGATGCCAAAATATGAAAATTAAAAAATCCTCAGGCTGAGAAAAATAAACTTGTCAATGAATTTTATGAAACAATGCTCAGATGTGTAATTTGGGTTTTTTTAATCCCTAAAATAAATGCCATGCACTTTCCATGTTGATCATTCTCTAAACAAACACTTGTACACAATGGACCCTGGGCTGTAAGGTAACAGACTGCCCCAGAGGCCTGGAAGTGTCTTGTATCATCTTGTTTCTGAGGTCCTAGAAGACTCTTTACTCCTGCATTGTGTACATTTTCTTTCGAATTTGTTAAGCACATATGGACTGGTTGACGTCTTCCTGTGTTGCATGGAGTCAGGAGAACGGGAAAATGACATTCACTTGTTCTCCCCCAGTGCTCATTTATCGACTGTTGGCAAATTTGGACAAACATGCTGCCAGTAGAAAGGGCATTCTTCTGCAAAGATCAGCGTGTTAATTACAAAATGTGCTGGATAATTACTCACAACACCAGCCTGATCACATGGCACTCCATATAGAGGTCTGTTAGACATGAACCAGTGAAAATAGCTCGTGCAAATGACACTGATGACAATTTGGGCTTGAGCGATTTCTTTCTGAGAGCGACCACAACAGATTGCTTCCTTTGAGGCAAGAAAAGGAACAATGGCTTGTTTTGTTATCCTGGTGGTGATGACTCAGGTCTGCTATGAGAACGAATCTAGTGTTTAGAGGCAAAGTGCTCAGAGCTGAGGTGACAAGGCATTTATGTGATGGCAGGTTTCTGCTGCTGCGTGTCCCCAACCAGAGCACACTTTCTTCTTAAAGCACGAGATAACCCCTCTCCTCTTTCTTTTCTGTGCATTATGTTCTCACTCTCAGAGCTAACACACATCAGATTAAATCTTGTCAGTTAGTGTGAAGAGCCTCTCAGTAAGTGTTCTAACTCAGAAGCGTGGCTTTCTGCTTCTGGGATAGCTCACTCAGGACGATCCTTTCCAGTTCCCACCATTTACCTGCAAATTTCATGATTTCCTTGTTTTTCATTGCTGAGAAAGACACACATGGTATATACTCACTCATATAGACATATAATATAGGATAAACCTACTAAAATCTGTACACCTAAAGAAACTAATCAAGAGAAAGGATTCTGGCTAAAATGCTCAATCCCCACCCCAAAAGGCAAAGAGGATGGACTTTAGAAGAAGAAGAAAACAGGAAACAAATTAGGAACCTTCCACAGAGGGCCTCTGAAAGGTTCTGCCCTTCAGACTATCAAAGCAGATGCTGAGACTTAGGGCCAACTGTTGGGCAGTGTGCATGGAATCTTATGAAAGAAGTGGGAAACAGTAAGATCTGGAAAGGACAGGAACTCCACAAGGAGAGCAACAGAACCAAAATATTTGAACACAAGGGTCTTTCCAGAGACTCATACTCCAGCCAAGGACCATGCATGGAGATAACCTAGAACCCCTGCACAGATGTAGCCCATGGTAGTTCAGTGTCCAAGTGGGTTCCATAGTAATGGGGGCAGGGACTGCTTCTGACATGAACTGATTGGCCTGCTCTTTGATCACCTCCCCCTGAGGGGGGAGCAGCCTTACCAGGCCACAGAGGAAGACAATGCAGCCACTCCTGATGAGATCTGATAGACTAGGATCAGAAGGCAGGAGAGGAGGACTATCCCTATCAGTGGACTTGGGGAGGGGTATACGTGGAGAAGAGGGAGAGGAGGTGGGATTAGGAGGGGAGGAAGGGGTTTATAGGGGCATACAAAGTGAATAAAGTGTAATTAATAAAAGTTAAAAAAAAAAAAAAAAAGAAACTGTGCCTGGTGCTGCCAAAGTTCCCTGCATGTTCTAACCAACACTCAAGACTTTCCCCTTCCCCTCAGCAGTCAGCATGCTGTGCTGCAGGACAAAACTGGTTTGTTTGTTTCCTTTTCCTCTGTATTTATTTTGAGTATCATTCCAACCCTGAAGAGTCATCATTTAAAGCGTGGTATTGGGCATCTTCCTTCAGTGCACAGGCCTTGGTATCTTTGCACTGACACAACCTCAGCATAGGGGAAAAGACAAGAATATTGACAATCAAATCTAAATAAATGTCTTGTGTTGCTTTCAACAGTCAATTGAAATATAACGCATGCATCATATTTGGCCATATATTTTGAACATTTCACTATTTTTTAGTTTATTCCCAGAGTTGTACAACCTTTGCTGCTACCATGTAATTTTAGGATATTTTCACCATTTTCCATCATTCTACACTCTTTAGTAATTATACGCACTCTTGCTTTCCTAAAATTCCAGGATATCACTAACCTACTTTCGGTCTCCATGAGTTAACTGATCAGCACTTGCTAAACAAATGGAATAATGTGATATATGATACCGTAGCATACTATTTTCCAGCTCACTCATGTTGTGGCCTGTGTTAGTACTCCACTTATTTTAATTAGGAAGTAGTATCCCACTGTGTGAGTGTGTTACATTTGTTCTGTTATTGCTCATGACACTGGCGTTATTTGTACTTTTTAGCTGAGAGCTAAAATAGCATGATCTGCTGAGAGCGAGAGCGAGAGCGAGAGAGAGAGAGAGAGAGAGAGAGAGAGAGAGAGAGATTAGACATGTACTTCCATCGCTCTTGAAATTCTGGATCAAATACAACATTTTGAGGACTTGCCAAACCATTTTCTAAAATGACTAGACAATGGTGGTATATTCTCAGCAGCAACAAGTGTAAGTGTCTTTGGAAATCATTTTTAAAAAGCGTTATTCACCCTAATAGATGTGAAGTGGTATCTCATTGTGGTTAATTTGTGTTTACTTAATGGTAGTAGGGTGTGGTTTGGGGAGGGGTGCATCTGCATAGCTTTTCACAGAAATGACCTCTCGGAAATTTTGCCTGCTTTTAAGCTGGTCTGTCTTTTTATTATTTTATTACCTGATTCTCTTATCGGGTATACAATTTGCAAACATTTTAAAGTATTTTCTTTCATTATGTGAGTTATTATATCATTTAATCCTATCTTTAAAAATACGAACATCTTAAATTTTGATAAAATTTTTCAAGTTCTTTTATTTTGTTACTTGAACTTTTAGTGTTATATATTAAAGCATTATATAATCCAATGTCCCTAAGATTTACTCCTGTATTTTCCCATAGGATTTTAAAATTGTCATTTTTAACATTAGGTCTTTGATGCATTTTGATTTAGTTTTCAATGTGGTTAATAAAAATAAGACTTCTATCCTTTTACAAGTGAATAATCAGCTTTTCTAAGATCATTTATTCCTCACCCCCATTTAATAATCTTAGCGCCCTCCTTGAAAATTAATTGATCATAAATACCAAGATTAATTTCTGCCTCAGTTCCAGTCCATGAATCTAGAAGTCTGTCGATATGGGGCACTATACGAATTTACTTCTTAGTTTGTAGTCAGGAAGCTTCATTCCTTTATTGTTCTTTTTCTTTCCAGGACTCATTTGGCTGGCCTGAAATTTCGTGTGAATTCCTGAATTAGCTAGCTCATTAGAAAAAAAAGCAAGGAGCTGATATGGCTTGTTGAATCAGTAGATCAGATAATTTGATGATCACTCTGCTAGTGAGAAAGCTTCCTATTAATTAAAGGTCCTCTTTTCTTTTTGTCATGCTTTGTAGTTCTGGGAGTATAAATTTGGTACTTTATTGCATTTATTCCTAGATAATTTTTCTTTTAGATTTATTTCTTTGGTTTTATGTAGAGTGTTTTGATTGCATGTATGTCTGTATACCACATGCATGTCTGGTGCCCACGGAGGTCAGAAGAGGGTATGGAACTGGACAGTTGTGAGCCATTATGTGGGCACTGGGAATGGAACTCAGGTTCTCCATAAGAACAATCATTGCTCTTAACCTCTGGGCCATCTCTCTAGAACACAGTGTTTGTTTCTTATTGATGCAAGTACAAATGAACCTGTTTTCTTAAAACTTGAATTTTTTATTGGTGGTATGTAGAAGAAAAAAAAATGGGCCTGGTCATTAATCTTGTGCTCCCAATGTTTTTTAGCAGATTCTGTGAAAGTTTTTACATGTAATATGGAGATAGTTTCCTGCAGTCAGAGATACTTTACTTTTTCAACCTGACTGCCTTGTATTTATTTTTCTTGTTTAATTACTTCAGCTAAAACTTCCTGTACTAGATTTTCCTGCTGCTATGATAAAATACCCTGACAACACGGAAGTTGTGAAGGAATACATTCCAGCAGTCAGCATGATGAGGAAGTCATAGCAGCAGGAACATGAGAAGAGCACGGCAGTCTGAAAGTGGAGTGACTACACTTCACTTGTACACAGGAAGCAAAGAGAAAGAACAGGAAGTGGGGCCTGTTTGAATATATGTAATCAAAGCCAGCTCCCAGTGACAAACTTGCTCAGTGAGGCCCCATGTTCTTGAGGCCCCATAGCCTTCCCAAACAGTTCCACCATCTCCCCTGTGTAGAACACAGGTTTTTAAACTTATTTTTTATTTAGTACAATTTATTCACTTTATATCCCAGCTGTTGTCCCACCCTCATCCCCTCCCAATCCCACCCTCCCTCAATCATCTCCTCCCATGTCCCTCTCCAAGTCCACTGATAGGGCAGTTTCTTTTTTCCTTCCATATGACCCTACCCTATCTGGTTTCATCAGGACTGGCTGCATTGTCTTCCTCTGTGGCCTGTTAAGGTTGCTCTCTGCTCAGGGGCTGGTGATCAAAGAGCCAGCCACTGAGTTCCCCCTCAGACGAGGCTTTCAAGTAAACGAACAAAGAGCAAGCAGAAGAGAGATAGAAACAACAAAATACATTTATAGCGTTGAGCAGGAATCAGTAGGGAGTGAGACTACACAGTTAAACCCGAGTTCCTGAGGAAAACTTGTCTCCATGAATGCTCCTCTATCATCTTGTCACCACCACAGGCAGGTGTACATCATGAGACAGGAGCTTTTGTTGGAAGTCGTTTACCTATTATCTATTCTGAAAGCTGTAAAAAAGTTTAAACATTTATTTTACTTCAAATAAATCTTATTTGGATTTATATCTTTTCTGTGTGTATGGTTTGCTTGCATGTGTATATGAATACCGGTTGTGAGCTTGGTGCCTCTGGAGGTCTGCAAAGGCGTCGAATCTCCTGGAACTGGCATGGTGAATGGCTGAGCATCATCATGTGGCAGCTGAGAACTGAACTCAGGTGCTCAGAGCCATCTCTCTAGCCCTCCGCTGTGATATTTTTAAACGCACTTAGACACTGGCCTCCTTTCTCCCTGTTAGAGTCAGGTGTGGCCTGTCTGAAGACTAGGAGATTTGAAGGACATATGGAACAAACATTGTTGCTTCTGAGACAAGGGGCTCATCCTTTGTTTTCAGAGTCAGCTTCAGCAACAGCAAGCAGAGTACAAGACAATGTAGCAGTGTGACTTATATTACACAACCCAAATGGGTACACATAATTTAGTAAACACACATAAGGAAGTACCAGTCAACCTTAAAAAGAGAGTACAGTTCTGACATATACTACAATATACATAAAACTTGAAGACATTAGACTTGGGGATTGCTTGCATGTGTGCTGGGATAAAGCCTGCTACTTGTCATGTTCCTGGAATATAATAAAGACAGGAAAAAAGGAAGGAAGGAAAGAGGGAGAGAGGGAGGGAGGGAGGGAAGGAGGGAGGAAAGAAGGAAAGAAAAAGAAAAAGTAGATACAGCAATATGATACCTGAAAATCAAATGCTATTTAGTAAAGTAGAGCTGGCATGACTCTGTGTTCATGGTGGGGGAGGGTGTTGTAAGAGGGAGAATAGAGATTTCACTAGTGGCTTGCCTGTAATTTGTCTCTCTGAGCTCTCGGACACTGTCCGTGACACTTAGTGACAGATAACGAAGATCCTGATTTCTTTCATATTAGGAATTTACATAATTCACCAAGCAGACAATCTCTCTACTGCATCCATGCATCTTTCTCGTTCTTCCTGACCTAGGATTAATGATGAGTCTTTTTGGTTTGCACATGGGACAGCCACCTGCAAATTCCTCAGTGCCTGGGTCTGTGCTGGCAGGTAGCTCTCTATAGCTGAATGGATGGTTGTAGCATCATCTTTGGGGGATGGCAACAAACCTGGAGATAAGCTAGACCTAGAAAAGTCATTTTCTCTGGAAAGAATTCAAGGAGATTGGAAGCTGGGTCGGTGATGAACTGATCTATAACTGTGACAGGATAATACTGTTCTGTGGTACCGCAACAGGCTTCAAGCACAAAAGAGTTGGGAAAACAATCTCCTTAAAAAAAGATGAAGCACAGATAATGGCTTTATTTGGTCTGAGCCAAATAGGAAATCACCTTCTAAGCCCTTTCAATCACTTGGCAATGTCATTACCCCACTCCATCAGCAAGTGGCTCATAAGCTCCGGCATCTTCAAGAAGGCCTGTGATGGCGTTCATTTCAGAAATGGATGTCTCCACTGTCTGTGTGGCCTGGACAGAAACATTTGTGAGCTGAGAAGCTTCCACTGCACCATCCCTCTCAGAGGTCACTGGTGGGAGTGAAGTTGATATTTAGTTGCTAGAATTAGATCTTTTTTGGAAGTAGATGTATAGGAGAAAATTCCATCTCCCCCTCTTTGTTCTTCCTGTCTTTGTTCGGGTTTTGCCTGGTTCCATGATAAAGTGGTTCTATATAGTCAGCAAAGAAGATGAAAAAAAGGAACTTGACATTCACCCTGGAACTTCGTTAGCAACTGAGCTTGTTAGGTGGGCTGCAGAGTCTTGCCACCCGGATATCTTGCTTTTATGTTGTCCCTGTGTTGTACCATCTGAGGCTGAGAAACGCTGAGAAAGTCTGCTTGTGTAGGCCCGGAGAACAGATGAGGTCAAGGGCAAACTGTCCTTTCAGCTTTCTCATTACTGGAAGTCAAATATACTCAACTTCTAATATGAGGAGCATGACATCTCCCCCTGCTCTTTCTCTTCCTTCATTCTGGGATTTGAATCCAGAACCGGGCACACATTTACCTTTTAGACATACCTTAGCCAGAAGGTCTATTTATGAGGGACAGAATATTCCCTAAAGTGCAAAGTTGAAGATAGTCAGCAAATTCAGAAAGACACAAACTGTTCTTCCTACTCTTGAGAAAGAGATAGAAAAGGAAAACAAGTCATGGAAAACAAGTACCAGTAAAATAACTCGGTGGGTAAAAATACTAGATGTACAAACAACCCAACTTCAATCCCAAGTAAAAAGCTGGATATGGTGGCCTGCATTTGGAATCCCAGCATTCCATTAGATAGCTAAGAGGAAGTAGCAGTAAAATAATCCAGAAGGTCACAGGCCAGAATAGCTTCATAAACAAAAGAGACTTTGCTTTAACAAGGTAAGGAGCAAGGACAACTCTCCACTGAACAACACCAAGTGTGCACCATGGCATTTGTGTGGGCAAACACACACACACACACACACAGATAGACACAAAGAGAGACAGAGAGAGACAAAGACAGAGACATAGAGAGAGAGTTAGAGACCAAGACACAGGGAGAGAGAGAGACAGAGACAGAGTCAGAGACATAGAAAAAAAAAGAGAATTCTTTTAGAGAAGATAATTTGATGAATTCATAGGGGTTGTTGCCCCAAATCTAATAAAGGGCAATTCCCAGGGTATGAGCAGCAGACATGCATTTATACATGGTGTACGCATTAAATGTGTGCCATTTGTTTTTGAGCATGCATGTGCACACAGAAGCACTCATGCATGCTCAAGTACCCAAGAAATGTCTATATAATTGGATCTTTAAAAAAATTCTTATGATATAGTGTTATCAGTGAAGTCAGAATTTTCCTTTGTGGGATGTTGGTCTCCTTAGTAAAATAATTTAGGTATGAACTCAGAAGAAAGTGAAAAGACAATTTTATTAGCATCTGAATGAAAACAAACAAACAAACAAACAAAAAGTAAAGGCATAGTCAAGCTGTAAATTTCAGTTGCTGCTGGGGAGATAGAAATAGAGAAGAGGCAGAGCAAAAGCCATGCCTTTTTTTTTTTTTTTTTTTTTTGAGTTAGGGTCCAAGAAAGCTGGTGTATTTGGCAACTGGGCTCACAAGCAGTTGCAACATAGAAGTGGGGCTTCAGAGAAAGGAGGAGAAAACCCAGAGTGCTGGGGAAAGCATGGAGACATTAGACTTTTGTTAGAATCTTAAAAAGAAAAAAGAAAAAGGAATGATCGTGCTCTTTTGAGTTAGAACTCAGAAAAACAGGCAGGCTTTTGCAGAGCAGCATGGCAGAGGCTCTGTAGGCAACTGGATGGAAAGAGACGTTTCTGGGAAGCATAAGTACGTTATTTCATTAAGAGCCTGATTATTCCTCCCATCTCGTTAGCAAGTCTTCGGGTGAATCAGCTGTTTTGTGGGGTGACCTCTCAGCCAGCTGATGGACAGTTAACTCTTAACAATGGAGGAAACTGTCGTAGATGGTGTTCTAATACTTGAAGATCACAAAGTCATGTCTCCACCAAGGAACAGCGACAGAACTCAGATTCCATTCTTTTGACCAAGAGCAAGTAGCTTCCCCTTCATAGGCCTCAATAAAGCCCTGCTATTTCTCCATTTCTGTATGGTATTTTAAGTGATAAAGTGTTATTTTAAATACAAAAATTCCAATTGTTTTATTTTACCAATGAACACTCAGGAGCCAGATGCTGGGGTGAAAACCTGCTAGCTCAGAGAGGCAGAGAAAAGCACCCAGCTGACCTTCCAACTCAGAAGGAAAAATCCCTTCTTACACAGTTCATATCCCAGAAGAAAAAAGTCCTTTCTATTCAGCTCATCCCAGAAAAAAAAACAAGTTTTCCTCCTCCATACTGTCTTAATACCCTTCAAGTCTGTGTCCCTCCTTTCTACTTCTGGTGTTTCTCTCTATCCATCCTCAGGATTTCCTCTCACTCTCTTTGCTTTTTTCCCCATGTTCACTTCCTGTCAACCTGGTTTCTTGCTTTGCCCCTTGACCTAGGGTTAACTTTATTAAATCCTGTTTACAGAAAGCTCTTGGATTAAAGGTTTGTACTAGGGCTGAGCCACACACCACAAGTGCTTGTAAACAGAAAGCTGCAGGATCAAAGACTGAGCCATACTAAAATTAAAAACAGGTTTCTACAGTTCACAATCTTGGGGTTCACAATGGGATCAAATATCCTGCAACAATAAAGAGCGGCAGTTGTGATCTTTTTGTTTCTAGTATTGCTAGTGAAATGGGAAAAAAAAATTCAAGGCAGACTGTGTGGGAAGGGAGTCTGTCATCAGTGGCTTCAAAGACTAAATCAAGCTGTATGAATTTAGTCTACTTGCTTTGGACATTCAAACTAAGAGTCCAAATCAGATGGCTTCATGGACATGTCACTTTTGTCTGCTCAGTATTCATTCCTTTTCTTAGGACGACATCTCCAGTGGCTTTTCAGGACTACCCTATCCCAAGATACAAAACATTCTAGAGACTGCAAGGCATGAAGGTAAGTAGACTCCTTCATCCAAAGGGCAAAGAGATGCCCAAAGCCAGGCCCAACAGCCTCTCTCCTAAAAGTTTAAATCCTGACAACAGTAGAGTAATAGTGGTAGAGCCGGCGGGCTTCAGTGGTTGCTGGGAAGAGAAGTCATCAGTTGTTTCATGTATTCCAAACCTCTCTGCTACACTGGGTCAAGGCTTTTAAGATATGTTTCTGCAGATTATTGACTAGGAGTTGCCTGCTGCTAACCCACAGACAACACCTTCTCAGCAACTGCCCTTAGTCACACAGAGACTCATCTCAGCTGAGGTCCACTTCTCAAAGAGAGCACATTGAGAAGATAAAGGCTTAGCCTTCTTGCTTTGATCTGCATTATCCTGAAGGGCCATGTCAGCTCCAGAGCCCCTAGTTTCGTATCAATTGAGGCCTCTACGGGCATTATGTGCTAACATAACGTGCTACCTACAGCTATTAATTACTTGTTTGAGCACCCGTAGCACACCTGTTGCAAGCAGTTCACCAAAGCAGCGACGTCTAGGGGTCATGACCTAAGACAATGGTCTAGGCTACATGACTAAGACTTGCAAGGAGAAGCTTATGTTTAAGGCCTGTTTGCTGCCACTTTCACAACAAAGTACCAGACATCGTGTAGTTTCAACATCAAAAATGTATTTATTCACATTCATACCGGCCAAGACTTAGAGGGAAAGGTGTCATCAGGGTTTGATTCCTCCAAGGTTTCTTCTTTGCCTGCAAGTAGCTACCTTTTCTGTCTTCACATCTTCCCTCTGACTGTGTTTTTCTCAACTTATTGTAAGGATATCAGTCCCTCTGAATTAGGACCCACTCTCCTAATCTCATTTCAATTTAGTTGCCCCTGTAAAGACCTAACAGGTATATTCAGAACTCAGCCTACACAGGTGTCCCTGTTTAGCATCACATGATTCTGTGTCTAGGCTACGATCAGGCAGGTCTGATGGCTTCAATCTCTTTGTGCTTACCTCTTTTCACTTGCATATTGTCTACGCTGCCAGGAACTATAAAGTGCAATGGTAATGAAAATAGTAGTTTAGGATATATCAAATAGAAATCAGAATTAAGACATACTCACTTTACATGACAGAATTGTTTTCTTTTTTCTAAGATGCAGCCCAGATGTCAAACCACGTTGGGGTTCAGGGGAGATGTATGTTGCCATGGGTCCAGTGTAACCAGGAGTCAAGTTAAAACAAACCAAGTAAGCTCTTATGATTGTTATTGCCATGAGAAAGTGAAGCACAAGAGAATTTTGTTTATAATGTTGTTCTAGGAAGTGCCTTCCTAGTGGTGTCACAAAAGTGATTTTTAACAGAAATCAATGTAACTACATTAAAATATCACCACAGAATTTTTGAGTAAGACTGTAGTCATAGTGGGAGCTGGTAAAGCCGCACCACTGAACATCCCAGCATGCACCTCTCTCCTACCCCTTCGGGTTGATCTCCCAGCTTGTGTTTGGTGTTTGGTAGGAACAAGCATGTGTATCGAAGACCTTTGACCTAACAGAGGAAAGCGCAGTCCTACTTTCTGGAGGTTGTCCACCATGTTGCTGCCTGTGTTGGCGGACTGGTTACACGTTCGCAATAGTCTGTCCTTATTGTCACTGGTTCACCACCTATCATTCTATACTCACTGGGTTCAAGCTTTGCCTCTGGAGACTGCATCTGCCTGCTGTAAAGGTTAAGGCCATTTTGAGAGCTTCATCTACATTACTGTTGCTACCTCTGTGACTGTTTCACCTGCTGCAGGCCTGGTCCCAGCCCTAAACAGAATAAAAACAAAGGAAAAGGCTGCGGAGTCGAGTCCATTGCAAAACACTTGAGGATCTTTTTATTACAAGCTGGAGCTCGGGCTCATTGATGCAGTGTTTGAGAGTAGAGCCCGAGCTCAGGGTAGAGGGTGATTTAAAGGTCCCAGTCCCTTCCAGCATGCCCAAAGCAGGGAATTCCAGCCTGGCAAACATCTTTTGGTTGAAACACAAAAGGGGATGTTGTATTTTGAACTGATTGGCTGTAGGAAGGTGCCAAAACCAATAGCTTCCTTTGTTTGGCTGTCTCTAGGGGAGAGGGACAGTCTGGGCTGGTTTCCTAGCAACTGTATCTCTAGTGGCAGGAAAGAATGCAGTAAGGCTGGCTACTCCCCACAGATGGCTGGGCGTGTCTCCACACGTCTGGCCTTTGTTCAGGCTTGTGCTTTAAACTTTAATCCAATAATCCCAAAAACTAATTTTTAATTCTTTGGTCTCCCAGGAGGATACCTCCATCTGGAAGGATCAAGACCACCTTGCTTAACACAGTGAGACTGACTCCTCCCTGTCTCAGAAAGCTGCAAGGAAACAGAAAGACAGAAAACAAACCCAGAACTATAAAAGAATGATAACGAGTACAAACTAAAAATGCTACTTGTAAATGAAATTTACAAGGTTTAAGGAGCAATGGGAAATAAAAGAAACAAAGGAGTGGCTGGCTGATGGATACAGTGTTAGAGATAAGGAAATAAAGATGCCTCCCAAACATTTGAAAAGGTATGCTCAGTTCCGCTGAAAATAAAAGAAAGTTCTACAAATACAACTAAGGCACTTTGGCATGCCCTTATTTACTGTCATATTGCTCAAGATTGGGATGTATGAACTCAGGATTCTCAGAGGAGTGAGAATATAGGCACTCATAGGTGATGTTGGCTACAAAACCATTTGGGACCTTGTAAATGTGCAACAAGAGCTTGTTGTGCATGAGAGCAAAAGATGGGTAACAACGCTGGGGCAGAAATTGCTTGCTTAACCCCAGAACCCACTCTCGCCTCTTCCCTTAGTAGAATCCAATTTTTTAAAACAAGCCCCTTCCATGTGTTTTCGAAAATGAGTTGTAATTAAAAGGTAGGAAGAGCCCCTCTTGAGGAGAAACACGTTGACCTATTATTGTTGTACCCAGTTCGAGAGCCCCAAAAAGATCTACAGGAATCGACTCTGTTGCAAAACACATGAGGGTCTTTTTATTGTAAATTACAAGCTGCAGCTTGGGCCTACACAGCCCCACCACTGAAGCGGTGGGAGCTGAGCGGCCGTCCCCAGGTTAGTTGGGTGATTTATAGATTCTGGTCCCTCCCAGCATACCCAAGGTAGGGGCAATTCCTGCCTGGCAAGCATCTATTGGTCAAGATGCTACATTTTGAATCGATTGGCTATAGGAAGGTTCCCAGGCCATTGACCATGACCAGGTGTCCCTCCCTAGGGGGAGGTCCAGTTTCCTAGCAACTGTATCTCTAGTGGGTGGGGAAAGAATGCAGTGAGGTAGCTCTCCCCTCAGGGCATTACTAACTTTTTACTGCACCTACTCTAGGTCTTAACGACTTTATCCTTTGGTCTCTCATTATCAGGATGAAATGCAGAACTGAAGCCATTATCTTCAAATACTGGGAAAAAAATCTATAAGCTACAGAGGAACAATGAGATAGGAGAATAGTGGTCTTCAGATCTTAGCAATTCACAGCAGTCCTGCTGTCAAACAGCCATTGTTTTATATGAAATAAAGTTATGCCTTGCTTCAGTCACTTGTCATTCTTTTAGACACTTTGAAGGACTGTTGAGCAAAATAAATCATAGTACATACAAAACACTGAACATTATACAGCTGGCAAAAGTGAGCTAGATCTACTGAAGGACATTACTAGTGTGTGTCAGTGTAAGAGATTAAACTATTATGCATGAAACTATAAAGTTATGAAATAACAATTTCTTAGAGCCATTCATACTGAGAGACCAAAAAGATTAAAAATTAGCAGCTATTATTAAGGCCTGAACTATGTGGGTGGAGAAGTCTAGTAATGCCCTGAGGGGAAGAACCACCTTACTGCATTCTTTCCCCACCCACTAGAGATACAGTTGCTAGGAAACTGGCCCATCCCCCTAGGGAGGAACACCAGCTCATTATGGTCTGGGGACCTTCCTATAGCCAATCGATTCAAAATGTAGCATCTTGACCAATAGATGCTTGCCAGGCAGAAATTGCCCCTGCCTTGGGCATGCTGGGATGGACCAGAATCTTTAAATCACCCAACTAACCAACTCCCACCACTTCAGCAGTGAGGGTGTGTGGGCCCAAGCTGCAGCTTGTAAGTTACAGTAAAAAGACCCTCATGTATTTACAGCGGAGTCTGTTTATTCCTGGTCTTTTGGGGTTCGTGAACTGGGCAGAACAATACAAAGAATACAACTATCTCAGACTATGTTATATACACATACGTGATATATATGAGTGTACAGCATGTCTTCCTATGGTGTTCCAGGAGCCTAGGAAGGGAATGCTTCTGTTTGCTGAGCATGTGTTCTCCGTTTTAAAGAAATACTGATTTTCTTTTAAAGATGCAATTGAATTGTGTGGCTTCCTCCGTGGAGGATGACAGGAACTGGTTAGGGGAGACTAGGGGGAGGGATAGGTGATCCACAGGAGAATATCTCTAGTGTAATTGTGACAGCATTATCCTTGGAACCAGCTTGTGGGAGAGCCAGATGCAAATGGCTCAGTCATTAGCAAAGAGCTCCAGAGAGAAGCAACAACAGGCCAGGAGGAACTTGTGTGATAATTCCAAGAGGACCAAGTTCTGACTACATGGGTTCTGCCTGAAAGAGAAAATCAGCAGTGGTTCCTTGTAGAAAAGAGCGATGCTCTGAACCTATTGTGGGTAAGGCAAGGAAATTGTTGAATTCCCTAGAAAGCCACCAACCCCCAAGTAAGAATTTGTTTACTGCAATGAAGTATTTCCCCCATTTTCTTCAAGCCTCTTAGTATTGTTTTTGATAGGCATATCCTTGAAAATAGAAGCTGGAAGAGTGTTTCATTTTCTGAGTACAGAAAATATACTTCAAATGTTGGTTAGAGGAAAGCTGCTCATTGCTTTAAATATCCCAAAGGTAGCGAGGAGTTAGAACCTTAGGCCGAAATGTTGGGAAACACCAAGGAAGGTACAGGCAGGAATTCTGCCTTTAACAAATATGCTGTTAAAATTGGCATTGCTAAAATTGGCCTATATGTAGAAATACGAACCAGTGTTGGATTGAATGAATGAAGGTAGCTCCAGATAGGAGCATGAAGATGAGCTGCCAGTTAGTGGTGTCCAGGTTGCTCTCATAAATAGATTTAACCTAAGATTTTAAATCTCCTCTGAAGACAGCAATACATTTTATGAACATGTTCAGCTTCAAAAATCTGTGCCTCATCTCTAGTAAAATAGCTCTAAAAATATTAGCATGTCAAATGCTCGTGAGAATGTGGCACAACCAAGCTGTGTGCGGTGGTGCCCACCTAGAATCTCAGTGCTGAGAGGCCTACGCAGGGAGGTCTGAAATTTGAGCCGGCTAGACTAACTGGTAAGCCTCTGAACAGACCAAGAGCTGGGGAGGTAGCTTGGTGGTAGAGCACCTACCTAGCATGTGTAAAACTTAGGTCTATGTCTAGCCACACACACACACACACACACACACACACACACACACACACACAC
>NW_026586816.1:7000611-7009609 GCF_907164565.1 Psammomys obesus
CACACACACACACACACACACACACACACACACACACACACACACGCCTCTATGCCTGCATGTGTTTTCAGTCTAAAACTCATACATTATTGATAGGGAAGCAAAATGGTACAATCTACTCTGAAGAACTATTTTGCTTACAAGAAACAGTTAAATATACATTTAGTATAGATTGAGACATGCTACTTCCTTGTGGGGATCAGGAACTGAGGGGGAGGGGTGAGTGGCGATGGAGCTCACTCAGAACGTGGGGAATCAGACTCCGGAGACCAGCCTCAAAGGTGCAGATCTAACTTTATTGTCCTGTATAACCGCCTTCAAATGACTGAAAGGCCAATCAGACCATCCCATGCTAGCCTTGAGCACCAGTAACAATCCATCAGGTTGGTGCGACTATAAGGAAACGTGAGGGCAGGGGTTTGGGGGAGGACAAGGTCCTCTTAGGAAACTTCAGTAAAGAAGGGGCGAGCAGTCACTGTCCTAGCCTCAGGTCCATTTCGAGACTTCACTAGTGTGCTAGGAGTCCCTAGTAGATCAACACTGTGTGCAGTGGACCAGGACCTTCGGAGGAGTCGGAGGAGTTGCTGATGCTTCACTTGCTGTTCCCCCTGGGCCTCCAAAAGGCTTACCTCGACATTCCCCACAGTTCCTAGGTTTTTACGACAAAGAAATGAATACTTCAGACTCACAAAAAACTCAGTGTGTGACCATTTATAATGGCTTTATTCATAATTGCTCAGGACTGGAAATAAACCAAATGTCCTCTGACTGGTGAGCTACTGAACAGAATGTGGTATAATTAAATTCAGTAACAGAACGAGCCACGGATACATCCAACAATATGGATGCATTTCAAATGCATTATGCAAAGCCAAACTCCAAAAAGGCATGCATTCTATGATTCAATTTACATGTTATTCTAGAAAAAAAAAAAAAAAAAAAGAACCATGGAAACACAGAAAACAGATTGTTGCCTGCTAGGGGGCTGGCATAGAGAGGGAGGCTCCACGAAGGGCCTACGGGAATTTTGGCAGTTGGCAGTATCTTTATATAGCTTGATCCTTGAGAGCCACGCCACCATCTGCATTTGTCAGAGTTTGCAGAAGTGTATGCTAAAATGTATGCCTATTACTCTCTTAAAATAGTTCCTCTATACCTGAGCTTAAAACTGAAAACCCTAATCTGGGTGGCCCACACCTTTAATCCCAGGACTCAGGAAGCAGAGGCATGTAGATCTCTGTGAGCTCAAGGCTAACTTGGTCTAAGGAGTGAGTTAGAGAACAGCAAGAGCTAGACAGAAAAAATTCTGTCTTGAAAAACAAATCAAGCAAAGACCACCCCCCTCAACCAAACAAAACTCCCAAACCCTGTACCTCAAGGAAGTTATTATTTTTATTATTATTACTATAATTGATGGTGTCATGTTTAGAATCTCATCTGGGTGGTGACTGTCTGGCTATTACTATGGCTGGATAGGGTTGTAACCACAGAAATCTGTGCTGGTGCTTAATTTCTTGAGGCCTTTGGAAGTGAATCCCAGTGGGAACAGTTTGGGTAATGGGCTTATAGATTGATGATGCTATTTTTCAGGAGTTGAGTGTATTCTCTTTGTCTTTGCAATGTTCCTGTTTGTCTTTCTGTTCTCTTTCATGAGCTGAAGAGGCTGAGGGCTCCCTCAGAAGCGAAGGAAATAGAGCCTTTAAGCTTTAGAACTCTCCCTTCTCTGGGTGGCAAGATAACCCTTCATTCTTCATAGCGCCATCACCTAGCCTCAGATATTTTGCTAGAGCAGACAAGTATCTATACATGTGAAACAGTTTATCCACTGGCACTCTACACACCCCACTGAATAGATTTCATATTCTTTAAAAGAAGAAAGTAACATTGTTGTATGGTCCATAGAGGGAGTGGAGAATGAGAACAGGACACTGGGAAAGAGGGTCACATGACTTCAGTACTCTGCTGGAATTCCTGAAATACCTTGAGTGCAGAGGTTGGTAATGGCAGGGAGGAAAGCTCCATATACCGAAGGAGACTGTGACCAATGCCACAGTCTTATGTAACTCTGACCCTTTTTATCAGTGTGCATTTGTGTGTGTGTGTGTGTGTTTCTATCTTTATTCAGTTTTGCTTCTGACCACTACTTTTCTGTTTCTAGAAATTTCTCCAATCCGCCTCTGCAGAGGAGAAGGCACTGAAGGATATCTGAGCCTCTAGGACACAGATATCTGGCTCAGACCCAAGCTTCAATACTTTGAAGCTGTATGGCCCCTGGCAAATTATTTTTCACCTGGCAGATTTCTACTTTGTGAGTCATCCAAGTGTGCACCAGGCTTGCATCTAAGGTACATTGATGACCCTCGGCAATGGCTTGGAAGCACCCCCATCACACAGAGACTCCTCTCCAGCATCTGAATGCCTTCTGCAGCATATTTTCCTGGTGCATGCCCTCATTATCTAGCTGTCTGCTAGGGGTCTATTGATTTGGATGGTATCAGTTCTGAGAATCCTCCCCTGGAGTGCAGTGGGGCCGGATCTCACTGAACTTATTTTACACACAGAGCAAAACAAAGCACAGAACAAAACAAACCGGCAGCTTCTCAACATTCCACATTTCTTCCTGGAAACATACAGAAGTCCAAATGAGTGCCCATCCTTTCCTGGCCATGAGACCTCCTGACGTATGGGCATGGTGGCTTTTCCTTGACAAGCACTCAAAGATATACAGGATGTGGAAAAAAGAGCACCTAAATAGCATCTGGAACAAAGGATTTTTTTTGGGTGGGTGGGGGGGGGGAGGAGAGGCGTTGTTGGGAAGACAAGGATAATTTTTTTCTAGGTTGTTCCTTCACTCTATGTCTTTTTGGAGTCATTTTCTATGGGGTCCTCATTGTTGAGCATTCTCACTGTTTCACCTGTTGCAATCAAACTCTGGACATGCTCCCAGAACTACAAAATGAGATTTTAGCCTCAAGTTGTATACCATGCACCCGAGGGGCTGGTTTGCTCTGACTAGACCTTCTATCCTCCATCTGTCGGCTTTGAAACACCTCCCTTATTTGTCCCAGGAGTGCAATTAGGCAAGTTACTTGGCACTGTACCTGCAGCAATCTTACCCAAGGTTTAAGCCATCATAGTAAGAGCAAGTGGGAAAGGCTTCATCGGGTGAAATGGATGAGTGGAGGGTCCTGTATCTTGGCTTCACTTTACACCATAACATTCATCTCCTCATGTAAAGAGAGTACAAATTACTATCCTGCCATCTTCAATGCTGTATCGAATTACCAATACAATCAGAATCAGCACTTCTGGAAAGTGCTGATGGCCTATTTTGTACTTGTTTGTGTTAATCAATGTTAATTAAAAAGCAAGCACAGGGGTTAATGAATTATAATGGGCTTAATTAAGCTTGACAGTAACAAATGGCATAACCTCAATGTTATGGTCCACTTAAAAGAACAAAAAGGGACAAAACAGGCCAGGAAATCATCATGTAGAAATTCACACATATATACATCGGCCACCTACAAAAACAGAATGGTTTAATGAGTTTATTAGTTTTGCTAATTGTCAAGTTAATTACCTATAAAGGTGGCATCCCTGCAAGTATAGAGAATTATAAGACCTGTTCTTTATTTATCCTCAAAGGTCTCACAATCGTATTAAACAGAAATACTGAAAGACAAGTTTTAAAATATACTGATGAAGCCAGGTGGTGGCACACATCTGTAATCCCAGCACTCAGGGAGGCAGAGGCAGGCAGATCTTCAAAGCCAGCCTGGTCTACAAAGTGAGTCCAGGACAGCCAAGGCTACACAGAGAAACCCTGTCTTGAAAAAAAAATGCCAATGAAGCTGCGGAGGCCGAGGCAAGCAGACTGAGAGTTCCAGGCCAGCCTGGGCTACACCTGGTCTCAGAAAAGAAAGTGTATTTTGATTCAATAAGTCACAAATGAGCAAGGCCACCTGTGTGGCAGAGCGTGTGGAGGTGAGCGTGAAGCTGACTCAGTGGAGGAAATTGGGAAGGTAGGGCCCAAGCAAAGGACAATGAGGAGAAGAGCGGGCATCCCGGCTGGGTGTCAGGTTTGGAGACATGGCTCACAGCATGTGTCAGAGAGCCCCTGTGCTTCCAGGAATCTGCTTCATTGACTGAGGTGCCAAAGGTCGGTGAGAAAGAGGTTTCTAAGGTCATTTTTGCCTCGGTTGCTTCAAGAAAAAAACCATGAAGGTTCTGAGATTTCAGCTGTAATTCTGAAGAGCTGTGAGAAGGGCCCCTGCTTGCCATTTTCTATTATTCATACCCATTACTAAGTAACATGACCGATAGGACACGCCTGGAAGAAGGTGCTTCAACAATGGCTGCAGGGCAGTGTGTAATTCTCTCACTCTGGATGGGGTCTGTCATTCTTCTCATCTTTTGGTAACACGTGATCTCTTGCTAATTTTTCTGGGACCCACTGTCTTGGGAAGCTTTCTGAGTCTGGTAGCAGACTAGTTACTGGTCACAAGGCTAGGTTTGCCTGAGTCATGTGATCCTTCAGCGTCTGGCCTGGGCTGGCCCACAAAGCAGGCCATGGACCACGCAGTTTGAAACAGGAAAGGCGTCTTGAGGCCCAGTCGTGCAAGTCACATGAAGTCAACTCAGCTGCATTCTGTGAGCCAAAGAGAGTTGCACGTGCAGCTATGAAGACGAGCAGAGGCAGATTCCCCCTCCAGTGAAGAGGCTCAGCTGACTGGCACTGTAAGGCATGCCTGCTTGGCAAGCAGGATATTGTCGTTATTTATATATTTTGCTGATAGAAATAGGACGCTGGCCTTTGATATGCTAAGCAGCAGCTTCACCGTTAGGCTACATCCTTAGTTTGTGTGATCAGTTTTGAAGGCATCAGGCTCTATCTCAGGCAGAGTCTTTCTCACTGAGAAGTTAGATATGTATCCCAACTCAGAACATTCAGCTAAGGTATCTCTTTTGTTTCAAAATTTCCTTTCTTACCCATCGTGGCAGTTCAAATTCTGTCTCTCCTGTAAGGCCTGTCTTCAGAATGCCTGCGCCCATGAGACCCTTCCCGTGCCCTTTGGGGGAAAAAGAAATGTGTTTTCTTACCCTTAAGAAGGTGAGATGCTGCCACCAACTCTATGAAGTCTATCAATTCTGAACCATTTGTGACCATAGGTACAGTTACATGCAATTGAAAACAATCTTTTTCATCTTAGTATATGAAATGACTGTAATTTAGGGTGATCGTTTCTATTAAATTGAATTTGCTGCGATTTCTTCATTCACTTTGCTATAAAAGAAAACTAGTATTCACTGCGACCTGCTTATAGCTTTACTGAAATTACTAAGCACGGCTTTTTTTGTGTGTGATTATCTTTACAGTTACTTTGTTGCCTAGTTTTCTTTCATACTCCAAAGTACATGTTTCAAATTGCCATTTATTTATTTATTTTTAACATTCAGTGTGTCTGGGGCGTCTAACCACACCTTTAAGTTTCATAACTTAGAAAATAAAAACCAGGCTGGATTTGCATTTGGTGTCTTATCATTTCTGTTTCTGAAGAAATCATACAGCTTTTGAAAACCAGGATAGTACTATTGCTGATTGGTTAGCCACCATTTTAGTTTGTTTTTTATTGGGGTGATAAAACACCAAGACCAAAATTAGGAAGGAAAGGTCACAGTCCATCATTAGGAGAAGCAAAGATGCCAGATAGTGGTGGCATACACCTTTAATTCCAGCACTAAGGAGGCAGAGACAGGAGGTTCTCTGTGAGTTCAAGGCCAGCCTTGTATACAGAGCAAGTTCTGGAACAGCCAGGGCTGTAACACAGAGACACCCTGTCTCGAAAATACACAACAACCAACAGTAACAACAGTAAAAGAGAGAGAAGGTAGGAACTAGATACAGCAAGTGAAGCAGAGACCACTGAGAAATACTGCAACTGCCTCCTCAGTTTGCTCAGCCTGTTTATTTGTTAGTTTGTTTGAGCCAGGGTCTCACAAGTAGCCTTGGCTGGCCTGGAGCTCACTATGCGGATCAGGCTGGCACTGAATTCATGGAGATCCTCCTAGCCCTACCTCCAGAGTCCTGGGGTTGAAGGCGTGGGACCTATGGCTGGTCCTTACTCTGCTTTCTTATATAACCCAGGACTACCTGCCCAGGCTGACACTACCTACAGTGGCTGGATTCTCTCACGTCAGTCATTAATCAATAAACGCCACAGACCCGCCAGCCCACAGGCCAATCTGATGGAGCTTTTTATTTTAAGCCCTTAGTTTTAAGTTGACAACCCTCCCCCCCAAAAAACCTAACCTTAACAATTGTTTAATTCTTAAATTCAATGGCAGCTCTTCCTACAAACCCTAAAAGGAGATACTAAGCCTGCTGCACGGATAATGCTTATCGTCAGTGCTTATATAGCATTTAGAAAATAGATGTTTATGACACATCAGTTAAAACCTACATTCCAATTTAAATGTGTCAATCTGCTTATCAAACTTTTAAAAATGTCCTGTTTGTGAAAGAGTAGATCAATTTTATTCTCTAGGATATACAAAGAGAATAAAGTAAGCTAATGGGTCCATAATATTTTCTTTCTGATAACGACTTTTCCAGCAGATTCAAATGCTTTGGAGTCAACATGGTGTTTGGGGGCTTCCTCACTTTGTACTGACATGCTAAAACTTGGACTTTAAACATGAACACATATTAGAAAATGATAAGGTTCTTTAATAATCAGGAAGAAGTTTGACAATAAATTTACAGCAAAACAGACAAACCTACACATACCTATACACATGCCTGCCTTATTATTGACAGTATTAGTCTCTGTTTTTAAAAAATATTTACTTTTAGCCTGGTGTGGTTGCTCACACCTGTAATCACAGCACCCTTGGAGGTAGAGGCAAGCAGACCACTGTGAGTTTGAGGCCAGCCTGGTCTACAAAGTGAGTCCAAGGCTACACAGAGTAACCCTGTCTCAAAAAACAAAACAAAAAAAATTACTTCTGAATTTGGGACACACACACACAAGCGGCGTGCGGGCGGAGGCTGGAAAAGAACACTGGAGCATCTGGAGTGGAGTTACAGTGTTGGTGAGCTACGGTGCGCAGTGTCCGCTGCTGGAGACTGAATTCCCAGCTTCTGCAGAAACAACAATCGCTCTTAAGTGCTGAGTCATCTCTGGAGCCCCAGAGTAACGTCGGAATAACATTTTAAATCCATAAAATAAACAGTACGATACAAAAAAAAAAAAAAAAAAAAAAAAAAAATCATGTTTTTTTTCCTGAACTATAAGAACCAAAATACAAAAAGTAAATGTGATGAAGTCATATATGTACTTTTGTTAAATAACAAGTTATAGTATCAGTTTCACAACCGGCATAATTTCAAAGTCTAAATAAAAGAGTAAGAACAACTTGAGGGAGCTGCAACAAACACTCAATTTAGAACAAATTGTCTGATTTCTATTATCATCAACATCTCAGGCGTTACTATAGACCCACGTTTCACTAGAAGCGACTATACAGAGGTGATTTTTTTTTTTTTTTCCTAGTACAAGCTCAGGGACTTTAAGATAGAGGCGGCGGTGTCTCTCGTGAGTAATGCTCTCCTGGTGGGTGTCCTTACCCTCAGATACTGGGCTAAGCGTTTGGACAATGCATAGCCCTATACTTGACTTCTGGAGGAAGTTTCTGACTTTAAAAAGTCTAAAATTTCTACGGAACCCAAAGAAGGAGGTACCAGAGTATTCGTTAAAGTTTGAGCTGAGCAACCCCTTATCCTCTAACCTTCCCGTTCACGCTTTATTTTTATTTTTTTCCTTTTCCTAAGTGCAGAGAGTAAATTAACCCGTCAGTTCTGTGGTGAGAAACCTCTCTGCTAATTTAAAATCCGCAGGCCGGCAGTTTGGGTTCCGAGGGCCAGGGCACTTCGTCGCTTTTGTGTCAAATCCAAGTGTTGGGATCAGGAGGACTGTGAACCGCGCAGGTGTGCAAAGCGCGGACAGGAGGGCCACCCTCACCCGACCTCGGACCCAGGGACCCCAGGTGCAGGAAATCACGGGAACGAGTAAACTACATCCTAACACCGTGGTCCCTGAGAGCGGTGGTGTAGGCTTTGCGCCTGTGGAGGGCGGGCTCCCACCCGCCACAGCGGCCCTGCGGCTGACAGCGCGGACGTCCGGCCGGCCGGGAGCGCGCCGCGCGCGGTTTGTCCCCACGCCGCTGCCGTAGAGGCGGGCCCCGCCGCCGCCGCTCCTGCGCACGCTCCCCGCCGCCGCCCCGCGTCCTCCCGCCCGGGAAGCTGCCGGCGCGGCGGCGTCCTGGCCTGGCCGCCGAACAGAGGCCGCGCCGGGTCTGCTTTAGCGAGGAAACGGCACCCGGTGCCCGCGTGCGGCGCCGGCCGACGCTGCCGTCTCACTCAGCGCGTCCTCCGACCCCCGGGCCCCGAGCGCGGGCGGGGGCAGCTTAGGCTCGCCTTCAGCGGGGCGGAGGTTCAGGGCCCCAGGGAAGGCCGTTGTGTCACAGCCGAGCTCCCCCGAGCGGGGCTGCAGGTGGAGGCTGGCGACCCCCGACGGAAAGCGCAGGCCGCACGTCCGCTCTCGCAGGGGCTAAGATGAGATTGCTGAGCTGTCACAGAAAGGCAACACCGCCCTTTTAGCCGGGGCTCCAGTCAGGATAACGACATCCCCTGCCTAGAAACCCTCGCCCCTCTGGGTCCTCGCCCACTAACTTGTGGGTTCGGAACCGCTGCTTATGCGTTCTTGAAGAGGCAGAGAAGCCACTCAGCCACGACCATTTGCTTCCCAGCAGGACAGCTGAGTTGACCAGCACTGGCTAGATAAAGCCCTGGGTCCTCGGATTCCTTAAGAACCCTAAACGCGGCGGTCGGCCTTTCCTGGGCCTTAGGGCCTGACAGGGCTCAGGTGGCCGCTCAGCTCGCACAGCTGGACGCCATCGGCTTCGGGGCGGGGCGGGGCCGCGCGGGGGCGGGGCG
>NW_026586816.1:7010009-7031735 GCF_907164565.1 Psammomys obesus
GGGGCGGGGCGAGGCCGGGGCGGGGCCGCGCGGGGGGCGGGGCCCAGCCGTCCGGCCCCGCCCCCCGCGCCGCAGGCAGCCGCCAAAGCCCGGGGCGCGGATCACGCGGGCCGGAGCCGCTCTGGGCATGCTCGGTGGCCTGGCAGGTGTGGCCGCCTAGCAACTCCAGGTCGGCCCCAGGCGAGGGGCGGGGGACAGGGAAGTGGGCGGGGGCGCGGGCGCGGGCGCAGTCGCTGGAGTGGCCGGCGGCCGCGGGGCGCGGGCCTGGTGGCAGTCCCCGCCGGCCGGGCCGGGATGAGCCATGGCATCGGTCAAGGTGGCCGTGAGAGTCCGGCCCATGAATCGCAGGTGAGTGGGGCCTCCCGCCCCCCACCCTCGCCACACCCCAGCCCCGCTCACCGGCCAGTCTGGATTTAAGAGGGACGAACCCCCGACGTCCCCGGCCCTGCCGGGGGCCTTGGCAGCCCGGACGGGGAGAGGCCCCCCGCGTTGAAGGGCTCTCTGAGGGAAAGTGCTCGCGAGGCCGGGGAGATTTCCACGTGCAGCCCCCATCCCAGTAACGTGTGGCTTGCTTATTTACCCTTTAAAAAAACACCAAGGGACCACTTCGTGAAGTGAAATACTTGGGGGATCATGGGAGTTTGAGGGGTTCCCGAGCTGTCAGGCACACCCTCATTTGTGCCAACTCAGAAGTCTGTTAACCTTGCTACCTTTTAATCTGGAGAGATTTTCCGGTCCCTGACCCTGGACCCACCGTGTAAACAGTAACTTAGCAGTTCTTAAGGTTTACGTGGGCCATGAGGAAACTTCAGCAAAGTTTTGACTCCTCGAGGGAGCATCACGTGGCACTGTTTGACGAAAGCTGATGTTAAGGGGGCACAGAGTGAGAACACATGTAGACCGTAACTGCTTCTGGTTTCCTGCAAAGTCGTGCCTTGCAGCCTGACTCTCTTCAGCGACTGAAAACCTTTTTCAGTGACTTTTAAAGGGGCTTAACTTCAGAGAATGAAGTGCATACAAGTGAATGGACTCCCAGGTGAAGGGCACAGGTCACACAGAGCCATTTGCATTTATTGCTGTTTCAGTTCTTGGACATTTGACTTACCATATGGCCTTTCTCCCTTAGTCATACTGTCAGCTTCTGGAGGTCAGTGTTTGTTGACAGCCAGTTAGGGCTTCAGAAGATTATCAAACCAAGAGATTTTACTGGTTTCTCCTGAATCTTTTTCCATTTGCAAGTGGAAGAGCCATTATCCTGATTTAGAACCATTAAATACGAGTGTTTTTTGCAGTCAGCGAGTTTTCTGTGTGTGTGTGTGTGTGTGTGTGTGTGTGTGACTTTCAAGTTACTTCTAAAACTTTTTAGGGAGGGAGTTTGACTTGTATGTGTGTGACTCCCAGGTTCTTTAAGCATCCAGTCATACAAGATAGACTCCAAAGGCTTTTAGATCATTTATTTTTATTAAGGATTTACATTTTAAAACGTTTTCTTTTTGGAACAATGTTAACACATGCCAGAAAATAGTATCAGATAACTTTAGAAAAAAAAAAAAAACACAAAATATGTACAGATGTGTCTTCTGGGAGCCCACTGTCTAAGGAGGAACATAGCATCTGGATTCACAAACCTGGGCCTCGGGAAGGGGTGCTGTGAGCTCAGTGCCTTGTCAGTGTAGGCCGTGAGTCCAGGCCCATGGAGGCAGAACACAAGTACAGAAGCCATGTGCCTTGAGGAGGCAGACAGGTGTGATGCCTGTGCCCTGCAAGTTATGCTGGTGGCATCAGGATTGGGACAAGCAGGAAGCAGTGGTCTGGACTGGGGGTGGGAATGGGAAGGTGGGGTAGATACTCCAGGACAGCTCTTTGGGAGCCTTGGGAGCCTCGGGCTGCTCACTGCCTGGGAAGGAGAAGGGAGCCAGAGACCGTGAGGGTCATTAGCTGAAGTGTGACGTTCAGAGGCCTCGGGAGATTGGAAGTGGGCAGATGATGAAGCTGAGCGCATTCTCAGCCATTGGGGCACGAAGGAGGTGCAGCAGGTGTGAATTACACCTCGCTGTCCAGACAGTGAGTGCTGCATGCTTGCCTGACTTGTTCTCTGAAGTGTGGGGAAGAGGACATCATGTTTCTGTTCTTCTGTTCCGGGCGGTTAGCAGGCAGTGGGAATACTGGTTAAGACTCCATGCTTCCAGGATTATTCTGGAGCAATCTGTAGAGGGGAATGGGAGTCAGGGATCGGATGGTGGGGGGTGCCTCTCTTTAGGATTCCAGGAAGAAGGGTTTGCTGTGGAGCAAGAGTCCCCTGAAGGATGTCGCAGTTTTTGGTATCGAATGTTACTAAAATTCAGGAGGTTCTTGGTCAAAGAGACAAGGACGTTGGTAATTTTCCTAAGAGTAGTTTGTAGAGCCACTGATCCAGAAAATGGCAGTGAAGTACAAAGAGAGACACTGATGGCAACCTCAAGTATTTGGCCTAATTTATAGGTCCTGCCAGGGATGATGGAGTTTGAAAGTAATTGTTTCTACTCCTGCTCTGGTAACTTCATTTGTAAAAATTTAATATATGGATTAGATTTTTATCTACCAAGATGTGTTTATAAGGCTGGTGTTGCTTTGTTGTAACAACAGCAATAATAAAAAACACAGAATATAGACCAGAATATAAAAACACAGGAGATCTAGCTAGCTTTCCTGGTTAGGGCAATCCATAAGGAACCTGACAGCGGCTCCTCTGAAGGAAGATGGAAAGTTTTTCTTATTTCTCTTTCACTACTTGACTTTTCCCATTCATGCACAGTTGTACAATTAATGATTAAAAACTTGCTACTTGGAGTCATTGGCTCTGGCTGTGAAGGGAGTCAGGTGATTGTTGGAGACAACTGAAGAAAATTATTTCTTTATTGGTTGTTTAAAGTTGATATTTCAAGTCAGAAAGCTTCAGGTTATGCTGCTAAAGGAAAAAAAAAAAAAAAAGCCTGAAATGAAATAAGGCCACTCTTGCCGCCTTCTGAAGAAGAGGGGCCAATGTGAGTGTGCCTGAGTCCTGAGCCTTTTCAGCCCTCAGTCTTCCCTGAATGGACTGATCTCAGCCAAGTGTTTGTTTTTCTGCCTACTGGATTATGTGGCAGGAGCAGTTGTTCCAGATACACGGATCCTAATTAAGTAGCTGACTTGATTTGCCCATTTCCTGTTTTGTATTTTTTTTTTTCTTTTGCTGAATTAGGAATTGAACCCTGGGATTTGTGTGTGCAGTGTAGGTGCTATACCATGGAGCTAGAGTTCCAGTCCTCTTCATACTCCATATTTTGAGTCAGGTTCTCCCTTTTTATTTCAAGTAAGTTGCCTAGTCTGACCTTGAATCCATACTTTTGCTCTCTATGAGAGTGTGCTGTTTTCCTCTCTCTGGTAGGAGCACCAAATCCTTGTACAACTTTTGGTAGTAGAGGCACATTGTTACAGATTGGGAGGCAGGCCTCAGTCCACTAAGGGTGCTGTAACAAAATAGCATACAACTGGGTGCCTTGAAAACAACAGACATGTATTTTTATGATTCTGGGTCCTGGGCAGTTCAAAGTTCAAGGTGATGGCCGGTAGGGTGTCTGAGGAGGGCACCTTGGCTATGTCCTTACGTGGTGCAAGGGGCAAATTCCTTGGGCCTGTTTTATGAGGAAGATAAATCCATTTAGGAGGGTTTGCTGTCTTGACTTAAAACCATGTCATTGGGGTTTGGTAAGGTTTTAGCATCTGAATGTCCGATGCACAAGTTTTGAGACTAGCATCTAGCTGACTTGCGCAAAGTAAGAGCCATACTTTTAACACACAGTAAACCATTATCAGACACAAAATTTTGCTCACAATTTTTATGGGCAGAAGTTTAATATTTATATATATAATATATATATATTTCTTCCATTGTTGGTTTCACCTTCTTTTGTAATCTTTTTCTTTTTTTAAGAAACAAGCTGGTTATGGTGGCTCACACCTGTAATTGCAGCATCCTGGAAGTTGAGGCAGGAGGATCACCAGCCTGAGTCCAACCTAGGCTACATAATTATATCCTGTTGGTTAGATCAAAATACCAAGTCCCCTCCCCCAGGCTGATTCTTTTCGATTTCCGGTTATTTTCCTTCGTAGGCGTCCCCCTACTTTGTTGGCAGTACTAGGCATTGAAGAACTGTCCTGCTGATGGACACCCCAGGCCTCTTGCTCTTCATTTGGAGGCAGTCTCAGTGTCACAGAATTTTGAGCAGGTTCCCAGGGTGGCTCGCGCTATGTAGCCTATGTGCAGGCTTTGGACTTTCATCTTTCTTCTCTCTTCCTAAATAGCTGGAATAACTGAGTTTTCATGAAAACATTGATAATCCTTCAGGGCCTTTGATACTAAGAAAATCAGAGCCTCAGGGCAGAAAGTCTTGAGCTACATTTTTGGTTGCATCTACAAACAACATAAATTTGAGCAAGAGCCTTAATTATTTTAAGTGTCAGTTTTTATGTCTGTAAGATGTGCCAATAATTATAGATACTTTATGCATTCTTGTGAATCTGGGCTTTTTCCTCTTCAGGGCCACTGACTGGTTCACAAAGAGAAATAGATTTTTAATTGCTGGCCTATAGATCAGTGAAAGGACTCATGAGGTATTTACACATATTGAATACAATGTGCTCTAGTATTTTCTGTTGTACATTACTGCATTATTTCACTAAAATTGCTTGTTTTGGATGGCTAGGTTGATGTCAGGTGGATTGGTGAGCTGCAGTGGGCAGTGTGGCAGACAGTGTGGGGTGTGATGACAGAGACAAGACCAGGGACCCCTCACTTAGTGCCTAGCACAGCAGCAGCTCCATAAAGAGGCATTGTGGTCGGGCTGATAGAATGGCTCATATGTGAGCACTTCCTTAGCGTGTGTAAGGACCTGGGCTACATCCCTCCTCTTCCTAGTTCTTTCTTCTCCTCCTACACTTCCTTGTCTTCTCATTAGTATTACAGTTTAGTGACTGTAACTTTGAAAAAGAAGTATGAAAAGAGGTATTTGCCAAGTGCTGGCTGTGTGCCTGCTTTGCGGCTGTTCCTGTAACATGCCTGCTCTCTAAGGCAGGTCAGCCTAGGCCTTCACCTAGGCTGTCTGCAGGTTCTTGGTCTCCCTGATGTGCATCGCAAGGACAGTTTATTCTCCCATCACTCTAGTTCAAAAGAGAAGGAGAAAGTTCCAGTGCCATTTTGACTGGGATCATTTCTTTTAGGGTCTGGCCAAGTCTTCCCTTTTCAAGATCAAGGTAAGATCCAAAGAAAGGTAGTTCCTGCTCAGTGTGGGAGGGCAGGTGTGCGGGTGTGTCCTGGATGGAAGGTGGCAAGGGACCTGTCCAGACACTGGCCCCTGCCAGACTCCATATAAGCCTTTTATTGCTTTACTTTGGCAACCTCCTTTCTTCCTTCCACCAAATGACAATGACTGATCCAGCCCTTTTCTCTCCCTCCCTCCCTCCTTTTGAGATGGGATTTCTTCTGTTCCAGGCTGGCCTTGAACTTGCTGTGTAACTGAGGATGACCTTAAATATCTGATCCTCCAGCCTCCATCGCCTGAGTGTTTTATTGTGGGCTTATGCTTTCAACGCTTTTTGATGCACTATTGGGGTGCAAACCCAGGTCTTCATGCATGGTAGGCGAATACTATGGGCCTTTTGTCCTCACTGTGTGGAGGGGAGATTGAGGCCTCTCGGATGACGGTGCTGGGCTGAGCTGGCTCTGGTGGCCTTCAGGGCCCTGTGTATGGACACTTTTTGGCTGAGGGTTGTCGGAGGGCAGAGTCGAGGGCCTTCAGGACTTTCTGGTTGTGGTGGCACAGACCTCCAGACATCCAGCAGGAGTGATGGAGTCCTCTTGCCATTCACATGGAGTACTGGGGGACTCCAGGTCTTGGGAGAGGTTTCTGGGGCCTTAGGCAAGTTAGAATTTGAGTCGAGTGCTTCAGGAATATTACCAGGCACCATTTATGAAGTACAGTAACTGGTGAGTGTTTGAGGATGCTTGTTGGTAGCTGGCATTGCATTCTCCAGTTGAGGACCAAAGGCTCAGAGAAGGAAACTCTTGGCCCACAGTCACACGGGACATTGGGGTTTAAGCCTTTCTATTCTATTTCAGCTTCCTAAAGTCCTGAGCAGCTGGTTTAATGTCCTTCCATTGGACAGAAGACTTTGGTGAAGGGAGGGCACGGGGTGGCAGTGAGGTAGGAATAAGTTTATGAGTATTTTAAGCTGTTTTTGAGATTCTGTTGAGAGACAGAAGGTAGAGTGCTGGTTGTTTGGATTTTCTTTTAGAGTCCTATGCTGTCAGTGTGGCAGCTGTCAGCCATCTAAACTTTAAAATAAAATTTTTACTACTCAGCTGTTCCAAGTGCTTCAGAAGCCCCAGATTGGCCTATGAGCAATGTGGTGGGGGCATTTTCTTGATGAATGATTAATATGAAAGGGCCTGGCCCACTGTGGGTGGTGCCATCCCTGGGCATATTGTCCTGGGTTATTTAAGAAAGCAAGCTGGGTGAACTGTGGAGTGCAAATCACCCAGTAGCACTTCTCCATGGCCTCTGCTTCAGTTCCTGCCTCCAGGTTTCTGCCTTGAGTTGCTACTGTGGTTTTTCTTATGATGGAGGCTGGGAGATGAAATCACCCTGCCCCCGCCCCCAGGTCACTTTTGGTTGTGATGTTTTATCACAGCGATAAAAACTAAACTAAGACAGTTGTGTCATCTGTAAAAGTGTACCAAAGGAGTTTAAGTTGTAAATCTCTCTAAATTCCATGATTCAGAGATGAGAACGTGCAAAGTTAAGGTGTATTTGCATACAGTTTGTTTCTCCTCTGCTTGTTGGGGCCATTCCATATGCACTTTTTATATCCTACGTTTCATTGTTGTATGAGAAATTGTGAAGACCAGTCAGTGCACAGACAGGCTGGAAAATCAAAGATGACAAGGTTTAGGGCTTCACTAGTCAGGAAAATGCTTGTTGGGTGTGAGTGCTGGACAGCGAGCTGGCGGGGGACAGGGAGGTGTATGGTGGGAGATGCAGGAGTAGGAGCTGAGGGGTTATTGGCTTTCCAGTGGAGGCTGGAAGGTTAAATACTGAAAGGTGATGGCTGCTTTGATGGAAGAGAGTGCTGTCCCCATAGTGAAGACAGAAGACACAGGATGAGGGCAGCAGAGCTGTGCAATCAAGATCAGCATTCTTCAGTAAGCTTGCCGTGTGAGTTGTCAAGTAAAGCTCAGCTTCCCTTTTCTTAAATCGTAACTCTCTGGGTGTATCAGAGACAGCTTGAATCATTGAGACTGTTGGAGGGGTGCCATAAATAAAAAAATCCTTATAATAATGCTGAGTTGCTTTTGGCCTTTTAAACCTTTACTTTCACTGTCTGATGGGCATGCATGTTATGGTTTGCATTAGAAGTGTTCCCCATAAGGCTTGTGTTTTATACACTTCTTCTCCAGCTGGTGGTGCTATTTTGGGAAGCTGTGCAACTTTTAGGAGGTGAGGCCTAGGTGCTGGTAGTGGGTCACTAGGAGTAGGCCTTTACAGCCCTTAACTGATGTTCATCTATGCCCTTTATGACGTGATAGACTGAGACCCTCTGAAACCATAAATGGAAGGAAACTTTCTTAATCTGTGTCAGGTATGTTGGTCACAGAGGCTAAAAAAGAGATTAAAACAGAGGCTGTTTTCTGGTGTTTGTCCTCATTTTTATTTCATAAACATATAGGGGAATTTTCCAGAAGCACACATGTATGATATTGTCCTGGCTCTGTAGGCTGTTCTTTGCATTCTGTTTACATAAATAATGAGAACTCTTATTGGAGGGTCAAAGAGATGGGTCAAGTTGGGAAAGCCCTTGCTGAGCCTAGCAACGCTAATAAGCTCCAGCTTCAGTGAGAGGCTCCATCTCAAAAACCAGGTGGGATGCAATCAAGGGAGACCTGGACAGTAGCCTCCTCTGTCCTTTACATGTGCACACGTAATCACATTCACTAGTACACGATCGTGTACTTGTGACACACACGTAAGACTTGTTAGGGCTCCTGAGTAATTTTTAAGAGTATAAAAAGGTCCTAAAATCATGACATCTGAGACCTGGCACCGGGAGATAGTGTTGCTAGGTTGTTGGAAAGATGAAGTAATAAGTGTGTTTGGCACACCCCCATACGTGTGCTGACCTGCCAGTAAGCCCTAGCTGCTGCTGTTTCTCATAAATTCAGTCATCACATAGGGAGGCAGCAGTGACCTTAGCTGGCTATTTTTATGTCAGCTTGACACATGCTAGAGTCATCTGAGAGGAGGGCATCTCGTAGGCAAGCTTGTAAAGCATTTCTTCATTAGTGATTGATAGGGGTGGGGCCAGCACATCGTGGGTGGTTCCATCCCTGGGCTGGTGGTCCTGGTTCTATAAGAAAGTAGGCTGAGCAAGCCAGGGGAAGCAAGCCAGTAAGCAGAACCTGCATCAGCCGGTGTCTCCAGGTTCTTACCTTGCTTGATTTCCTGTCCTGACTTCCTTCAGTGATGGACTATGGTGTGGAGTAATGCAAATAAACCCTTTCCTCCCAAATTTGCTTTTGGTTATGGTGTTCTGTTGTCATGATACTAGCTCTAACTAAGACAGAACACCTATGGAGGGAGAAGGGCTGTGAAGAGAGGCAGGGGATAACAGGGGAGTTGACTGTCCAGCCAAGTCTTGGGTTGAGTCTGGGTTGGAGATTAGTTCACCAGCCTTGGACAGCTGTGCAGGTCTAGACCATGTCCGTGCTGTAGGGGCTGTCTGAGTTGAGAGGTGAAGGGGCTGCTGTGGCTGCAGGCATCTGTTGGGGTATGGTGAGCCACAGAGGCTTGGATCTGCCACCTTCATTCCAGTTAATGGGGAGAAGGAAGGCAGAAAGGGGGAGAGGAGTAAGGAAGAGAAGGACTGGGAAGTGAAGGTGGCTGAGGAACAGAAGAAGAGGTAAGGAGAGATGGAGGGGTCATGAAGAGAAGGACTGGGGCATGGCAGCTGGGTTCCTGTTCCCTGGCTGGTTCTGAAGCTCCCCCTCCTTCTCTGAGGCTGCAGGTGTGGCAGAGTAGAGGCGTTTGTTAAAAAAAAAAAAAAAAAAAAAAAAAAAAGAAGGAAGAAAGAGAAAGAAAAGGAGAAGAATTCAGTGTGGAGCTGTGGGTCCAGTCACACGAAGGAGGATAAAGGGGCAGAGAGAACTCAGGGCCTTGTGGGTAGAGAGAGAGGTTTCTAGGTGGTACATGGGAGAGCCAGCATGTTTCCCCGGTGCTTCTGTGGCTACGGTGCGACTGTTGCTGACTCCTTGGAGCACATGATAATCTTTTCTTTGCCTTAGGTGAGCAGTGGTGTGATATAGTTCAGAAATAGCATAGTATTCTTAAGCTCATGGAGCACCAGTATTTTAAAAATGTTCTTTGAAGACTTAGAATATTTTCTAAACATACTTGGGGTTACATTTTACTGCATACAGATTGTGCGTATGTGTGTGTGAGAGAAGGGCATGTTCAGTGAGAGAACAAACCAGGGAGAGAGAATCTGCATGTCTGTCTTTCTGTCAGGAAAAGAGGGGAGGGGTTGTGTAGAATCACCTGATGTCAAGAGGTTGAGTTTGAGGTTGGTTTGTGTTAGGTACCATTAGTTTATTATTATTTTCTCAAGTTGTTTTAATAGCCTTTTACTGTTTTTCAGGCTCTTGTATGGAGATACAGCCTCACTGACACCCATGAAAAGAGCATGTTAATTCTACTTATTCCTGCATCCCGAGGGAGGCTGTGGCAGTGCTGTGTAAGATCCGGCTCTTGCTGGCCACTGAGACTTGGGTTCATTCCTGGCTTTGATGCCTCTGTCAAGCTCAAGTGATAAAAAAGTAGGCAAAGGAAGAATCCATCATGGGAAGTCAGTCATGGCTTGCTAGGATTTTGCCACCTATTCCTGACAGGTAGAGAGCAAGGCCCCAAACTTCCCTTCACTCCTTTGCTGTTGTTGGCCTGAGCCACTTGTGAGCCTGTGTCTTCCATCAGTAACTGCATTTATTATTCATTGTTGTTGCCCAGAAGAGGGGAAGTGTGTTTCTATGATCAGCAGTCTGTCTATTCATAAGCAATTGGAGTCCATGTCAGTGAGGTGTGTGGAATTTAGAGTACTGTGAGAAGTTAGGGCTTTTACTAACTTCTTCAATGGTCTTTAGAGTGGACTATTTCTGCTCACTCCCTCATTTGCTGGGAGTTCTAAAGCCTGCATCTCTATTATCATATGAAATCCTTAACAACAATCTTGTCATTAGCTCAGACTTAGAAAGGTGAGGATCAGAGTGGGATCCCGACTCAAAGATGCCACTCAACCAGGAAGCTGTTATCACATCACACTGGATTTCTGGCTTCGTAACAGTTACTGTCTTCTGAATTTTGCATGCCCATGTGTGGTGCATTCTTGATGCCTGTCCCTCCTTTATGTGAGCTTCACAAGAACCAGGAGCCATATGGGTCTTTTTTTCATTTCCTCAGGGCTTACAAAATGTGCCAGCAGACCGGGACACTCAGGAAATGTTTGTTGCATTAATGACAGCTCCTTTCTATCTCTGTACGTCTTAACCCAGTGTGAATGCCTGTAGGAAACCAGGGGTCTATACCTTCTGTCTTTGTAGATCGCTTATGATGGCTGTGAGAGAAGGGACTCTTAGCATTCTTCTCGGTGTTCAAGGAGTGTGAGAGGGGCCTGGCTAAAGGATGGCAGCTCTCACAGCCTCACCACTAGTTAAATGTGTTACATGAAGTTTGCATAGCTGCTTGCATGCCTTAACTGTTAAGGTCAGAAAACTGGAAGTACAGTGTGCGCTGTGCTTAAATGAAACATAGCTTATGGGATTGCACACTCCCTTGTCTTTTCCTTAGGAAAAGTCTTTTGTTTTTTGAAAAGTTTTTGTTCTTTTGAAAAAACAAAAAGTGCTTTTGTTGTTTTTAAAGTGTTGTTTTATTTTTGACTTAAAGTCTTAAGCATGCACTCTTCACTTCTGCACTTACCTTCCCTCTAATGTTATCATCTCACATGGGACAGTGATCAAAGCCGGGAGACTCATCCTGGCACAGTGCTGCCGAGTAGATGTTTGTGTTTCACTGGCTTCCTTACACTTCCTGGTCTACCATGCAGTTCAGAACTTACTTGCTCTGTAGTTGGCATCTTTCCAAAAACTGGCTGTGGGCAGTTTTTCAGGCTTCCCTTATTTTTCATGACCTGATGTTTTCTTAATTTTTTATGAGGATTAAATTCTTTTTTGAGAATTTCATACCCAAGTACAATGCATTTGATCCTGTTTCTTTACCTTTCCTCCTATTCTAACTCCTCCTGAGTCTCCATACACCCTCTCTCAAATGCAAATTCATGTCTTTTTGTTAATCTCACACTTGCATGAGATTAACACACACACACACACACACACACACACACACACGTGAAACCAACTGAGTCCAAGTAGACTTGCCAATATACACAGAAGTATAGGACTGACCACTGGGCTATGGGCAATCTGTCAGAGGCTTGTCCCTGAAGACTTTTTTTTTTTTTAGTATCCATGGCTGCCTGTGTGTCCTCAGTTAGGAGTGGGACTTTGTGAGTCCTTCTCCCATCCATGCTGGAATGCTGATGGTCTAGTACAGGCCTTGTACAGGCAGCCATACTGCTGAGATCTCATGTGAGTGCCCAGTCAACATCCAGAAGACGTGTTCCCAGACGCCCTCCGGCTTTCTAGTCTCTTGGGTGTGCTGGGCCTGGGTGTCCGGGCTGTGCTACGCACATCTTGATTGGGGATGGCCGCCCGCAGACATCGTGCGCTGTGCTTGCGCCGGTTGCTGGCTCGGATAATTCTGCCCACTGCAACAAGAAGCTTCTTTGCCGCAGGGTGAGAGCGGCAGTAAGCTGTGGGGTGAGTATTTAGAAGCTTTTGGAGAGGCTGTGAGCTCTCGAAATGACGGTGCTAAGCCATCCTCTGCGTCTGTGAGCACCCCAGCTGCAGGTTCTTAGAGCACCTTTGTACTTTAATTAAGGGCAGTTAATTGTTGGAATGATCCCCAATTTGGGTTTTGGTGATTTTTTTTTTTTAATGATTAACTTGAATTAATGTGTTTTGGCAAAAGCACCACATCAGTGATTTTGTACTTTTCCTGTGGTATATGTGAAGTCTGCACATCAGTCTCTCTTATTACTGGTAATGCTGACTTTGTTTCTTGAGACAAGGCTTCTCTGTGTTGCTTGCTGTCCTGGACTCCATTTGTAGACCAGGCTGACCTCAAACTTACAGAGATCCACCTGCCTCTGTCTCCCTGAGTGCTGGGATTACAGGCGAGCACCACCACGCCTGTGTGATAATGCTGACTTTGATTACCTAGTTAACACAATATCTGTTTGGTCTCTGCACTGGTAATGTTTCATTTTATTTTATTTTGTAATTAGTAAATATCTTGAGAGAGATGCTTCTTTGTGAAAGGGCTTTGACCAGTTAAGAATTCCACCTAGTCCCCACAAAGGAATGCACGTCAGATCTGATAAAGTCGTTGTGATTATCACGTTCAGTCCCGGCATTCCTCTGTTCTGAATGGAGAAGGAATTTCATGTTCTTGGAAATGAAAGACACTTGGATTTTGGAAGGCTGCTGCCGATTGTTTAGAACTATATGCTTGTGATAGGTCTATGACAAGGTATTTCCCAGTTCAGCGCACGCTGCTATTTTCTTCTCTCAACTATGAGAGAGAGAGACAGAGAGAGACGCACATAGACAGAGACCCGTTACTTACTAAACGAGTTCTGTGGCCCATGTGCTGGGAAACACAAGTGTGGTGAAGTTACTGTCCCGAGAAGCTGAGGACGCGTGAACTTTGAATGTGACAGAGTGCGACAACCCGCTGTCATCTGGTGAATGTCGCCTCTCCTTCACTGGGGAGGCTGGCCTGAGCTGAGGTGGAGTGACAGGAGCTCAGGACTCAGAGCTGCCACAGGGCTGCCCCCCGAGCTTGCTTCCCCTGGCCCGGTGAGGTCTTCCACAGTGCACCTGCTGATTCTCATTATCAGAGTCTCAGCCTGGGGCACAAGTAAATGACTCCGTGAGCTCCCTGTGAAGGGGGCTTGAGGCCTTAGGACACTTGTAAGAGAAAGTGATTTAAGGTGATGAAGACAAGCTTAAAAGTGAAAAACGCTGTTGAGACAAACCTTTGAAAAGTACATTCTGGGCTGTGAGATGGCTGTGTAGTTAAACGTACTTGCCACCAAGCCTGACTGAGGTGGATCTCTGGGACCCGAGTGGTGGAGGCAGAGAAGTGACTGGAGAGTTCTGTGACCCCCACATGCTTATGGTAGCCATGCATGTATCTGCCTACATAAATAACATGCTAGAAAAAAATAGTTGATTTTGGTCTTTTCCCCCCTTTCTAAGGATTTTGTCCTCATGTGAGCTTTTGTGATTTGATCAAATAGGACAACTGGTAGAACATTGTTAGTAGGTGTGGTTGGTTCCCACAGAACATGACTTAAATAATATGCTTTTCTTTTCGGAAAGATTTTTAGCTCTTCGTTTTGAAATATTGTTAAAAATAGCAGAATTCTCATTTGTGATTTGTAACACAGTAGCATTAGGATCAAAACTAGGAAAGTAATGTTCTATTATTGATGATAGGAGTGCTTAGTTTACATTTCTCAGCTTGCCCAGGTCAGACCTTTATTTTGTCTAGGAATTAATCCAAGTTCCTATATTACATTTGGTTGTCGTGTAAAATATTTCCCTTTCCTGTTGTTTCTACCAACTTTGGGTGTCCTGGCATATGTTAAGGCTGAGAATGGATGTCGTTCCTCAGAATGGCTTTGTCCGTTCCGTAGATTGAGGACTGCCCTTCCTTTAATAGATGGTAGATATGTGATTTGAGCTGCTAACACCTTGGTTAACAAGCTGGTTCCATATATCAAGAAGTGAGGACTGTGGAGAGGGCTGGAGTTAAGCCAGCTGAGGAAGGACGTTCTCACTGGTGTGTCCAGGGATGGTGTTAGGCAGAATTAGGTAATTACAATGCAGAGGCCAAGCTCAGTGCCTTCAGGGGCCATGCAAACCTGGACTAGATCCCTATGAGAAACTGTGACAGAGGAGAAGCTTAATGGAACTGTTTCTTGTTTCACAGTTATAGAAGTTGAGGTCCATTTCTAACAAATTAGTTTCCACATTTGAATGTTTCTAGTATAAATATACTTTAATGTAAGCCTGCTGTTGTTATGATTCCTGGTCATCAGGTGTTTTTTCTTCCATCCCCTGAATCTTCCACTCTCTGGGTCCTCATTGTCGTTTCTGTGTAACTGGTGGGAAGATGCTGAAGGTATTGAGAGGCAGAGAAAGCACACCCACCTCTGGGCTGCTAGGATGTGGAGAACACACATGAGCATTCATGTTCCGTTGGTGGGAGCTGGTCACAAGACTGTCTATATCTGCATGCAGAGTGGGCAGGCAACACTGACTGTTACTGACTGCAGGCCCCTTTCTATTGACAGTTCCACACTGTAAAAGGGACATTGTGTTCTAAACCCAATGTTTAGAAGGATGATGTTTCTTTATTCCTCTCAATTCCATCTGCTGGAGGCATTCCTTCCCCAGATGTGCACATTATGCTCCTTTCCTCCTCAGAGTTGTGTTTAGATATCATTTCCTCATCATAAGATCTCTCAGTTTACTCATCAAAGGTACCATTCCCCAAACCTGGTGTTTTCTATCACCTTTGCTTTTCCTCGTGATAGCACTTGGCACAATTTGGCACCTTGCATATTTTCTGTAATGGTTTATTACCTGAATCCTCCAGGAGCATTGGGACTGTTTCCATCTTCCTGGATTGTGGTTCTTGAGCTTGGCATGTAAGCAGACGTTCACATTTTGAATGAAACTGGTAGTCGGGGCTATTGAAATCTCTGAAATTTCAGACATTGGCAAGAAATATGCCTAAAACAAAGACACAAACAGTGCAGGCCAAGCAGATCATCTCTCTGTGTGTGATGCTATCTGCCAGCTGCTATCTGGGCCCCAGGTGGAGGGCCTGCTGCCAGGGGTGGAAGCTGGAAGACATGAGCTCGAATTCTGGCTCTGCCAGTTGCTTATTGTATGTTATTTCATTTGCTCATTTTACGATATTTCACTTCTCTTGGTCTCAAGTCTTTCTTCAGAAATTCATGTCTAATGGTCTATTGCTTTCTTCTTTCTCTTTCAATCTTACTGTGGCAACTAAATGAGGCAGATGATATATAAGAACAGCCTGTTATGATTAGCTTGGCTAGTGGCTGTTTAGTTTATGAACTTGAGTCAAATGTGCCACTCCCTGTTCTAGGTGTTGGGGACAAGTGCTAAGCTGAGCAGTTCCAAACAGTTTCTGGAAGGAGGGAACCCTTGACCAGGGTACTGTAAGACAGAAAGGGTCCTACCAGGAGAGGGTCTAACAGTCATTGGGTCTTTGAGTACAGAGTCCTATTCTAGGCTTGCGGATTCTTTGGTGAATGGGACAAATTGAGATGCTGTTCCCAAGGAACTGACATTCTCATGTCAGAGATGCAGTATGAAGCATAGATATGACAATATTTTTTTGGTGAAAAGGAAAAAAGCTGAAGAAGTAGCTGGGGGTGTTCTTCAGTGATAGAGTCCTTGCACGTGTGTGAGATCTGGGTTTGAGAGCCCAGCACCGAAGAACCAAATAAATGGATAAAAACAACTTCAATGACCTATTTAACCTAATCTATCCACAGTATCATTTCAGTATGCAGTTAGCACGAACAGCAGCAAAGAAATGGTTGGCTTTTTTTAAAGTCTAAAATCTGGTGTGATATATTTACAGTATGACTTCATTTCAGTAGTGCATGTGCCCTGTAGCTGCCATATTGGGCAGTGAAGGCCTAGTGAGCAAACACAGGGTCACTGTGTAATGGCCGGCAGTGAGAGTTCTGGAAAAAAGGCAAAACCAGAAAGGGGCAAGAGCTATAGATAACCATGGTCTGGGAGCAACTCTGCTGGTTGCCCTGATGAGGGTGTGAGGTCAGGGTGAACTGGAAGACTGTCTGGGGAAAATGTTCTAGGCGGAAGTAAACAGTCCTTGGAGAAGGTGGGTGTTTAGAATGTGCAATGACCAAAGGAGGCCAAAGGGTGAGTGCAGCGCGTTAGGGAGTGTGCAGGACATGCAGAATTCACTGGCCCATGGTAAGACTTTGGGTTTTGTGTACAGTGTGAAAGGGTGCACAAGGGATAGCCTGATCTAAATGCTGTCCACAGGTCACTTGGAATTCTGTAGGGAACTGCTTAGGGACCTAGAACAGATGTGGAAAAACTGGAGGAAAGTGCAGGAGTGTGAGCATGCACAGCAGCGCTCAGCATCCCTCCCCCAGCACCCACGAGGCACACAGTGCTGTGTTAGCCTCTGTGAACACAGCAGACTTGGCTCCTGTCCTCAGGAACTCAGGTTAGCAAGCGAGTAGCCAGAAAGACTGAGCAGAGGGAGAAGAAAAGGTGTCATTCTGCACTGTACTGTGCCTAGTTTAGGCATAATTCTTGCCAATATCTGAAATTTTAGGGATTTTAATAGTCCCAGTTCTCAGTTTGACTCAAAACTGTACTGCTTACATGTCAGGTCCAAGGACTCTGATGCAAGGCCAGGTTAAAAATGGCCCCAGTGCGCATGAAGGCCCGATCTTCAGTGCTGTCTGGCTGAGTTCATTTTCTGTTCACCTGAGCACAAGGCTGCAGTGTTGTCCAGGAGGGTGAACGCAGGTGACCTCTGTGCTCCCTCTAGCACTGAGAACAGCAGCTCTCACTCTGCTGTGTGTAGACAGAAGGGGAGCTGCAGAGGTGGGCTGAAGTTATGACTTCTGGTGAGGTCAGTGGCCCGGTGCTGGCAGGAGTGAGCTAACAACGCTCCAGAGGCGGCTTTCCCTGAGGGGATCTCATTACAGTGCATCGTACAGATGGCACTGATCACTTAACAAGTGATTCTGAGATGGTCTGCTCCTTCTGCTCACTTAGAAAACGAGCTGTTGAATCAGGGGGTTTTCACTCCTTTCCTAGAGTGTTAAGTGTTGCTTGGCTATTCCTGATTTGATCTTGGCTTGAATTCCTTCGTACTTGATATTGAAGAGCCAGAAGATTTTTGTCGTCCTTTGCTTTTCTTTTGCCGTCTTTCCCCTTCTTTCTTGACTTCTGCGAGACAGCTGCCACTAATCAGTAGCAGATGAAACCGGCTATTTTCTGTACCACATTCTAAGCTTAAGCCTTTGAAACATATTTGTAGCTAGTGATTTGCTAAATTGATTGCTTGATTCATTATCCATAGAGTATTTACACATTGCTGGGTGGTGACAGGTGGCTTACTAGGCCAGCAGTTCTCAGTTTTGGTTTTAGGGTCTGTAATACTCTTAAATTTTATTGAATGGGCTGGAGAGATGGCTCAGCAGTTAAGAGCACTGTTTGCTCTTCCAAAGGACCTAGGTTTGGTTTCCGGCACTCACAACCCTCTATAATGTTCATTCTAGGGAATCTGATGCCTGTATGTGGACACCCATGCACATAAAATACAAATAAATTAATTAAAATAATTATTGAATCCAAAGAGCTTTCTCTTTTCTGAGCTCTTAATTTATATTTACCAAATTAGAAATTGAAAGAATATTTCTAAACACAGGAAATGTATGTATTAACATACTTTGATTAGCCACCAGAAATGAAAAAAAAAAAAAAAAAAAAGGAAAATAACACACTGGCATCACTATGAAAATGAGTCTAGTATTACAGAGTCCCTGATGGTGGTGTGCAAGCTGGGTATAGCCCTTACCTTTGTTGTTCTAGGTTCTGTGGTACTGTCAAATCTTGTGGTGAAAGTGAAGACTCATTGAGATTTGGAACATCAGGAAAATTATTTGGAGAGAGAGCGCAGGGCCAAAAGTACGATTGGTCAGTGTAGTAGGAGAAGGACAGAGGCCTTGTTTATGGACCTGAGAGGATTCTTCATAGCTGTGTGCTAGTGTTACACTCAATAGATGCTACCAGAACTTTGACTGCTGTGTGTAGGCTTGGTCTGCTGTGGTTTCATTCCCTTGCTGATCTTTATAAACACATGTGGCTGTTCTCAAGTCTCTTCTCAGTAACTTGAAGGAAGCTAAGGGCCTCTTTGTGTTGGAGAGCTTCCTATTTCAAGTGCTGATTCGAGCCTGTCAGGCTCTGCAGATGTAAGCAGGGAACCCTGACCCATGAGAGAGGCTTAGTGGAAGCTTCCCGGTGTAGGGGAAAGCAGGCTGAATAAAAATTCATAGAAGCCGTCAAAGGTTAGAAAGGTGACACTTAGGAGGTGAAGGCTTGCGTGGTACAGAAGTAGAGCTGCTCATCTGATGTCATCCTCTTATCTCAAGGGGAGACCTCCTGGCCCCAGACAATCACTGGCTTTGCTTTGTGCATGCACTCCTCCTTTGAAATGAGTCCAAGCAGGGGTGGAACTGTGTCAGTAGATGCAACCGGAGACTTCCTTCATCCTCACCCTGCTGTCCTAGGGAGGGCCGTGCTCCTTCGCTTTTACAAGCCTTGCTTAGTAGATCCATTTCTTTTAGTTCTGCCCCTAAGCGATGGCAGTGTATTTACTTTCAAGGAATCCGGGATAAATTGTGGAGCGTTAAGAACCTGATAATATTGTCTGGGGTTCACAGCTCTGGGGTTTTGGTAGCTTCATTCTGTAGAAATTGCCTCTTCAGGGCATCAGAAAGTGAAGAGACTGTTAGGGAGCCAGGAATGAGAGTTAGGGAGATACAGGGAACTGAGGAGAGGGAGAGGTAGGGGCAGAGTGAGAGGAATTAGGGCATAAAGGAGGGAAGGAAGTGGGGAGAGAGGGAAGGAGAGAGGGATTTATATGTGAATGAGAGAAGGCATCTCTGGCTCTCATTGGTGGCTACTTGAATAAATCTTAAGTGAGAAATTAGAAAACCTGACACAGTCAGGTTCTGATACAGAATTGGCCCTAGACAGGTTACATTAAATGTTATTTTGTTGAAAGTGAAGTTAATTTCTTCACATCAGCCCTCATTTTCATTGCCCTCTGTGCCTTTAAGGCTCTGTGATGGGGAGAAAGTGAAATCTAACACTGTACACATGTGGTGGTTGAGAGCCTTTAGATAGTGTGCCTCTTCAAGATGGAAGTTCCCTGCTGAGATTGGCATCTGCTGTCTCCTGGGTGCCTGGACTGTGTCCTGCATCTGGGAGTGAAGCTGAGAGACTCCAGGGGTTGAGTTAGAGCTTGGAGAGCTGAGCATCCTGTCTGGGGAGATACTTCTCAACTGTACTGTTTTCCTGTGAGACCCCCGTCCATGTTTCCAAAGAAACCAGAAGTCCAGATGGTTACATAAAATCTTCTGACTTGGAAATGCAGTCACTGTTGGGTCCTTTTGGGCAGCAGCAGTCTCAGTCCAGGGGTGACAATTTCAAACTTCTGGTTCAGGTCCACTGCTTAACACCCTTCTTTTCTGTTTGATTTGTTTATGTTCTCAGTTTACTTTGGTCGTTTCTCCTTATACTTCCCTGGGATATCTGGGCAGTGTCTCTGAGTGATCTTTGCTCAGTGTCTTCTTGCCCATAAGCAGCAACCACAGATCTGGAAAATGGGGTTTGGGCAGTAGGAATGTCACACAGCTCTGGAAGGGTTCCTCTGAACTCAATGAGCTGGAAATCAGGACAGCAGGTATAGATGCTCCCCTCAGAGTGCTCTCACATCCTGTTAGCCCAGTCTGAGCGGGCAGAGCCGTCCACGCTTGTCCCTCTCTTACAGCTGGACAGTTGTTAAAGCACCAATTCGAGGTTCAGTGCCTGGAGCTGACTCAGGTTCTGAGACCTTTGGCCTCACAGCCCTGCACTACCCCTGTGATTGTTCTTTCTGCCGAGGACTTTGGCTGTGTGCTTGGTTCCTCTCCTAGTCTCTCATCTCCTTTTCCCTCTCCTGTCTGGTTTCTTGCACGCCCCATTATAGTTTGGTTTCCCCCTTCTGACTGTTAGTTAAGGAATAGGTTGTCTTTTTGAAGCTGTTAGAAGGTGAGTGGAAAAAACGAAACAGCTGGGTCATTGGAGCATAACCTTTCCAGCCAGTGTCCCACCTCAGGGTCAGATTTAATAGGTTTGCGTGCAGACTGGGCCTTGGGAATGGAAAGCCCTCTGCATAATCCTGTGGGCCACAGAGTTGGAGAATTGGGTAGGAATCTTTGCTGGTGTTCGGCTTAGTGGGTGAGCAACAGGAATGGTATTCTCTGGACACAGGTCAGCCCCGGTTGTGCTCAGTAGCCTCAGGGCTCTCCTGGGGCAAGGCCCTGGCGTTTGTTAGGCGGGCAGCAGCTCCTGCTCTATGCCTTCATCACTGTGGCCAGAGCTCTGCTCACAGCTGGCACTCCCCCATGTGATCCATAGCAAGGCCAGAAGAGAGCTGTCTTTGTCAGGCAGTACCTGAGGAAGGCAACCAGCTAGGTTTGGGGTGCAAAAGACTATCCTGGAGAAGAACTCCCTGGTCACCTGCTTTTTGGTATAAAAACATTATCGTGTTTCTGGTTTGGACCAACTTTGCTTTACTGACCAAGCCAAAATAAAAATAAAAATAAAAATAAAAATAAAAATAAAAATAAAAATAAAAATAAAATAATAAAATAAAATAAAATATAAAATAAAATAAAGTAAAATTAAAAAAAAAAACAGGCTTTCTTTGGTTCAGCTTCCTAGGCCTGGGGTGAGGTAAGACTCATTTAACTTCCAGGCTGGCTTTGCTTTAATGAGCTATCTGCTGGTACCCACGCTGAGTCATATAGGCCCTTGAAGGGCACAAATCTTAATTATCTGCTTCTGTCCTGCATGTGTTTGACGACTGCTCTTTTCCTGCATCTGGCCTCTGTGACTTTCTTGTTTAAGTGAGTGGACCTCAGGGCTGAGGACAAAGCATGCACTTCACGGAAGGAGCACAGAGTGACCAGATGCAATTTCCAAATTTCCATGGACCCTTTGGTCATAAACACTCTCTGACCCTCAGCCCATGCTCTGGGCAGACTTTTGCTTACCTGTAAGCCAGCCCCTACGGAGCTCTTTATGGCCCACTTGTCTGTCTGTACCTCTTTGCTGTCACTCAGTTGTATTTCTTTACGCACTTTCCATTATATAAAATGAGATTGAAAATTCTTTTTTCCCTGAAATGCATGGTTTGTTACTCTCCCTATACAAAGAGTTCTTGGCACGTGAAGACACTAAATATTTGTGGAATGAATGACTTCGTGAATTTCTCCAAAGCATTCCAACTAAAGGTTTATGTGGCTGCTTTCTACTCCTCTTCATTGAGGATTCTGTCTTAAGAAGAACCACTTTGTACCAGGAAAATTCACTCAGGCTGCTCTGAGGGGGTGGGGTGGGATGTGACGGACAGAAACCTAGCTTCAACCTTGCTCAGTGGCCCCAGCTCACACTTGTCTGCTGGGGAGTCTGTGCCTGTATGCGTGCACTGTCCTGCTTCTGAAAGGAGCTGGGGTGGGGTCCTGCTTGATGTCCACTCTCATTCTGCGCTGCCAGGCTTGGCTGCCAGCTGCTTGAGTCCAGGAGTCGTCTGTCTGCTGTGTGTCTGCGCTCAGTGCCCTCTGAGCGGCCATTGTAAGCGCAGCAGCTGCACGGGGGGCAGCCCAGGCTTGGTCTCTGCAGCAGCT
>NW_026586816.1:7031745-7068241 GCF_907164565.1 Psammomys obesus
CAGCAGCTGCACGGGGGGCAGCCCAGGCTTGGTCTCTGCAGCAGCTGTACATGGGGGCAGCTCAGGCTTGGTCTCTGTGCCCCAGCTCCTCTAGTGTCCGGCGCCCTTCTCTCTTTTCTCCTGTTTTTACCCTGAGGGAGTGCACTGAGGAATGGAGCCTTGCTAGCATCCCTCAGATTGGCTGCTTCTCTGGGATCCCAACCTGTTGCGGAGAACAGTTGGCTTTTAGCCTAATTGTGGGTTTCTGATGCCCTCCCAAGTCAGGCAGGGAGATAAAAGTCTCAGCCTTTACAGCTTGACCTGCTGTGGCACCGCAGCTGTGAAGCTTACTGCCTGTGACGTTCGTGATGCTGTGACAGTGGCTTTGTCCACTCTTGCAGGGGTGGCCGGCGGGTCAGGAGGGAGGTGCTGCTGTCCCTTACTGCTGCCATCTGAGGCTGGCATTAGGGTGCAGCGACTTAGCTGACTGTTGTGTGATGAGGTGGATCCTGAGAATCAAGTAGGAATCAGGGTGAGCACCTGAAAATTCCACTTTCTTCAGCATTTTCTCAAGTTGAGCTGAAGCTTTTCTTTTGTTTTTGTTTTTTTTTTTTATATCTCTTATTTACTTATTTACTTATTTATTTACTTATTTATTTGAGAGAGTCTCAAACTGTTGCCAGGCTGACCTCCAGTTCACATCTTCCTGCCTCAGCCTCCTGTGCTCTTGGATCACAGGCATGCATTGCCACACTGGGCTTGGTTTTGATTTTGCAGAGAGCAAGTAAGAGCCACCAGCAATTCTGACTGTTCATTGATCTCTCTCACTCTCGCCGAAGTGTTCAGGATCAGCCGATAAGCAGGAGCAGCGTAAGAAGAGGGAGCTGTAGGGACGCTGGCTCAAGATCCCCGAGTTCGGTTCTAGACTCTGATGTCAGGAGGCTGGCATGTATTCCTGGAGCCCTTTCCTCTGGTATCCAGGAAGTCTGCTCACCCACATTCCTGGCTGTGTCTGTCAGTGTGGCCGATCTTGTGGCGTGCAGTCTGGTGGGTGAGTCTGTGCTGTTATGGGGAGTTCTTTGGGCAGTGATACGTGGAAGCTATTTGAGTATCTGAAATTCAGCATGGTCAGACAACACATTTTATTTGGAGCTCTCACTTAAAAAGGAGACACAGCTGTGTAGAGGCAGGTAACTGAGAGTGTTGTTTTGCATAGTAGAAGCACACAAAGGGTGGAGAAGGGCAGAGGCCAATCTAGACTGCACCAGAAGGTGCACTAGGGCATAGGAACGTGTGGATTGCAGGGCGAGCCATTGTCCTCTGTGTGGCCAGGTGCCAGGAGAGGAGGCTGAGTCAGCCCTGAACGTGTCTGGAAGTAGTAGGAAGCGCACAGTGTTTTGAAACAGGGGCTGCTGTCTTTTAATTAACTACATTGATTTTAATTATGGAAGTCATATCAAATCATGCTAAAACAATTCCAGTGAAATGTTTAAGTTCATTTTCTTGTCCCTTGAGGCCCTGCTTATTCTCTTTCCAAAGGTCCCAGGCAAACAGCTTTCTGCCTGTTCTGTCAGAATGTGGTGTGCGTATGAAAGCATAGCCATACATGCTGTCTTGGCTCTGTTGAAATACGAGCGTGGTGGCCGTTGGCAAGCTGTTTTGTTGCTTGCTCTTTCTGTTAATAACAGTGCCCCCTGGGCTTCTTTCTATTATATTATAAATGGAGCTTATATATTCTTTTAAAAAATACATTTTAAAATTTGTTGCTGTTGAGTATCCTGCAACTAAAATGAAGGCAGTGAAATACTGGTTTATACCATGAGACTTAGCGAGGCGAAACAGGAGGGTTTCACTTTGGTTTAGAATAAACTAGTAAGGGTCATCCGAGGGAGGGGCTCAGTTTGAAAGCTTCATCATCCTTTTGTCCAACTATGTTATTGAGTGACCAGACACCCTTAGCAGAATGGTTGGAATCAGTTTGAATTGTTGAGCAATTAAAAAATACTAAAAATTATATCTGGATTGCCAGTTTTTTTTTGGGGGGGGTTAATTAACACTTTCTTACTCATGTGTCTGAGAGCTAGCATCTTCTTTCCTTGACTGGATATCTTGAGATTTCCCATTCCTTTCTGGCCTCAGCCCTCCACTATCGATCTATAACTCAGCATACTTGCTCCAGCTGGCTCATTTGTAACATCATATGATCTAGTTTCCAGACCTTTCAGATAAATTACTTATTTATATGAAGGGGCTGTAATTGACTTTTTGGTTGAGAAACCCAATTCACCAGAGTGGCCGGGGAGAGACATAGTTCATTTTGCTCTATTATCAAATCAATGTTCAAATGATATTTTAGGATTATTTATTTTCCTCAATATAAGACAAATGTCAAGATTTATTTCCCATGTTTCTTAAATGTCAGAGGAAATTGACCTGAGGCTGCAGAACTCTCCGTGCCTGGTCTTTGGCAGTGCTAGGTAACAAGTGAGAACCCATGCACTCGGGCCATCTGGTAAAGTGTGCTTGCTTTTGTGCCTGGTGGAGCTGGTGTGCGGCGCAGGAAGCTGGGTTCCTGCTTTTCTGGGCTAGCTGGGGAGATCACATCAGCAGAGAGGAGGCTGTGGGAGTGGGGGGAGCCAAGTAGACTAGACCCCAGGCAAGCTTTGTGTGAGAATTGCAAAGCTGTCAGTTCTGTGGAAAGAGGTGGGCGTCATTGAGTAGGGTGGTGGGAGAGCAGGGTAGGCAGAGGGTGGGCGTCATTGAACAGGCTGTGGTGAGGGCTGTTCATACAGTAATTCGATCAGTTAACCCAGCAGAAAGAACAACTGCCATCAGAACTGCAGGCTCTGGAGGAGCATGCCAACTCTGGCAGCGGGCCTTATGCTGAAGAAGCTCACTGTCTGCTGGAGGACAGCTGAGGAGAGGACAAAAGGCAAAGGGCTCCAGAAAGCTATATGGAGCGAGTATTCAAGAGCCCACCTGGAGGCATGGCAGGCCATTGGCCAACGGGAAGGAATACAGTATTGGAACAGCAGTGTGAGACAGGGCAGTCCATGTAGCCTTCGAGAAACACCAGAGGTGTTTAAAGCTGGGTGCTTCATGGTGAGGTGGCCTTTCAAAAGCTTTGTGGAAGCAGAGAATGGAGGCAGAGAGCAGGAGGAGAGGCCTGGCTTTGAACAGTGGCGATGGGCAGGGAAAAGAGGCCAAGGTCAGCAGATGGTTGAGTGGACAGGACTTGGTAGCTCAGTGGATTAAAGAATTGGGCTAAGATAGATTTTTACATGGCCTCTGAGGAATCCTGACACTTAAGGTTCTGGCGGTGAAGAAAGGACGGTGAGCAAAATCCACCATCTCCAGTAGATGATGGGCATGGAGCAAACTGCCCGGCAAGGTGTGGAGAACAAGGGCACTGGAGACCTCCTCTTCCTGCTCTTCATCTATGAATATTTGCAAGTGTGACAGCTCCCTGGCATGTGTGTGGAACGGAGACAGCCGAGGGTGGCCCCAGCCAGCATGGAGAGTGCACTGATATTTTCAGTCACCAGCATGACGTTTTTTTCTCTGGCCAAAGCGTACTTAGCGAGCATCTTTATTGTAAATACTATAGGATTATTTGTTGTGAAGATGTGTTTTTTTTTTTTTTTCCATACAGTTTCACTCTTGATACTTAGAGAAATAAGTTAGTAGATTCCCGGTAAAACTTCCTCTGTGGATCAGATAGCCCTCTCCTTTATCTTGTGGCCTACAATTATGTTTCAAAATACTCTGGAAATCAATCTGGCGCTTTCTCAGACAACTAGGAATACGCTTCCTCAAGATCCAGCCATACCTCTCCTAGGCATATACCCAAAACAGGCTCAAGTACACAAAAAGGACATTTGCTCAACCATGTTTGTAGCAGCTTTATTTGCAATAGCCAGAAGCTGGAAACAGCCCAGATGCCCCTCAACTGAAGAATGGATGCAGAAACTGTGGTACATCTATACAATGGAGTATTACTCAGCAATGAAAAATAAGGAAATCATGAAATTTGCAGGTAAATGGTGGGACCTGGAAAGGATCATCCTGAGTGAGTTGTCCCAGAAGCAAAAAGACACACACGGAATATACTCACTCATATAAACATACAACATAAAATAAACGCACTAAAATCTGTACATCTAAACAAACTAAGCAAAAGAGAGGACCCCAACTAAAATGCTCAGTCCCCATCCTGAAAGGCAAAGAGGATGGACATGAGAAGAGCTCAAGCTCTTGACTGCAACCCTGCAGTGACAGTGGGAGACAATGTGGGTACAGAAAATGCTAGAAGCTGATGTTTGTCGGGATCTTGGAGTGAGGGAAGCTGGCTGTCACATACTCAGATGGCTTCTTGGGTAAGATCTTGTCATTCCAGTGTTCTTGGTTAGAAGTCTCTGTACCACTTAAGAGCAGAGGGTTAGCTGGCCCACGCTGCCCTGCAGTTTAGAAATAAAACTTTAAAGTCAAAGGACAAGAGTGTAAAAAGCAGATGTTTATTTTAGGAGTTTATTTCCTAATAGTAAATGTAAGAGCAGGATAGCAAGATGTCATAGAGGCTGATGCCAGCTCCGCCTTGCCAGGTTTTACTGCTCATCAGAATTAAGGACAGCTTGCTGTCAGTCAACATGGCACCCCGCTTCGTAGGCCTGAGATAGTGCTCCACACTCCTCTTGTCCTCAGGACTGCCTGTGCTGCTGCCTTCTGGGCACAGTTTGAACAGGGCCTGAGTTGGGAGGCATGGGCTGGGTGTGGGCCGCTGGGGTGTTCTTGTCTGTTGGGGAGGACAGCCATCTGAGACAAGCTCTGGCCTAGAAGGCGACACTGGACATTTGCGCTGTGCCTCTCCCACCACTCCTCAGCTCACCTCTCAGCAGCTCTGGGGCCCTGCTAGATACCCTCCACCAGTGCTCAGGCTCGAGAAACGCTGTTAGGAAGATGCTTCTCTTCCATTGAAGTCGCTCAGTGGCACCTGTTGGTGCTCTTGTAGAGCAGGACCTGGTGTTTCTGTACAACCTCGAAGTACTAATGCATCATGTTTGTTGTGATGCATCAGAAGCGAGCATGTCGAGGACCTTGTCCATTGATCTGAGGTTCTCAGTGGGGATGCAGGAACATGGGGCTTGAGTCAGGGGCCATAGGCAGTGTCAAATACCCTCTCCTTCAAAGGGTGTGAGGACAGCCACACCATATCTAACATTTCCAGAGAGCATTGTTTTATTTACCTGAGCTATGTACTGCAGTAGTTTTAAAATTCGCAAGTCAAGCATAGAGGTGTGTTGAGTTAGAGGCCCTGTGGTTCAGGCAGACATCATGATGGTACTCTGAGTATCTTGACTGAGCTGTCTAGGACAGTCTGCAGTGCTGGTGCATGAAGCATGGGCAGCCCTTGCTGGAGTGGCTATGCTTTTCTTGGCCAAGTGCTTGAAAAGTGTTGAGGAGCCTTCTGCTGTATGGTCATATGACCATGGAGTGACCTAAGACCTGGTGGTATGCCATGGAAGTCTTCTTCAGCCTGGTTTTTGGAAATGCCAAATCTGCTTCTAGGAATCCCCTGCAGGCCTGATGGTATTTACTGAGACAGGATCTTGGAATGCTCATGGCTTTTCTTTGATCCTGAGATGGTAGAAGGTTACCTTCCATTAGTTCCCTACCATCAGATTAAAGTAAATCCCCAGTAATTTTACTTGAATTATTTCAGCTTGTATTATTTTCTAGGGAAAGTTACTTTAAAGTCACTATGGTGCTTTTATTACACCTAAAACATTAGATGTAATCCTTTAATATCAAATGTCTAGTCCATCAATTATTTCTCTTATGTTGTCAATTCTCTTATGTTGTAGTGTGTGTGTGTGTGTGTGTGTGTGTGTGTGTACACGTACGTGCGTGTGTGAGTGCGCATTTGTGCCTATACCTCTGGAGGACAGAAGTTGACATCATGACATCAGGTATATTCCTCAGTTATTCCCTGTATTTTGAGACAGATCTGCTCTGGAACTCCCTGAACTCCCTGGAACTCCACTGCCCTGACTGGCCGGTTTTCTCCTCTCAGTCCTGGGATTACAGCAGTGCCCTGCTTGCTCTGCCCAGCCTTTTACATGCATGCCAGGGATCTGAACCAAAGCCTTGTGCTTGTGCAGCAAGCACTTTGACTGAGGTCTCTCCTAGGTCCAGTGCGCTGTAACTTTTAGAAAAGCTTTTTCCATGTTGAGTGACAACACATGCTGGAGACGTTGTGGAGAAAGGGAATCCTCCTCCACTGCTGGTGGGAACGTAAACTTGTACAACCACTTTGGAAATCAATCTGGCACTTTCTCAGACACTTAGGAATAGAGCTTCCTCAAGATCCAGTTATGCCACTCTTAGGCATATATCCAAAAGAGGCTCAAGTTTACAACAAGGACGTTTGTTCAACCATGTTTGTAGCAGCTATTTGTAATAGCTAGAAGCTGGAAACAACCCAGATGCCCCTCACTTGAGGAATGGATACAGAAATTGTGGTACATTTTCACAATGGAATACTACTCAGCAATGAAAAACAAGGAAATCATGAAATTTGCAGGCAAATGGTGGGATCTAGAAAAGATCATCTTGAGTGAGGTTTCCCAGAAGCACAAAGACACACACAGTATATGCTTACTGATAAGTTGATATTAGATGTATAAGAGTGGTTTTTATTTTTAATTTAGAATTTATGTGCTTGATTGAATATATTCTTATGTTTTGTTGCAGTTATTTTTGTTCAAAAAGTTCAACTTCGGCTAGTGCTAATTTTTTCGGTTGGTGCTTTAAGGGTCTCAACCTGACCCATGGTTTGCGGGTCTTTTTAGGGCCTCTCACAACATGGCGGGTGACCTTCCCAGTCACCAGGGTTCTAAGAGGAGGGGCAAGCATAAGATGAGATCCAGCAAGGTAGACATTACAGTCTGTTGCGATCAGCCCCAGGAGTGTTACTTGGCCTGTCTGTGTTCTAGTCGCTGGAAGTGGCTCACTGAGTTCAGCTTACTGCAAGGGGAGAGGAACCCAGAGGTTGTGAGCACTGGGGAACATCCCTGCTGGTTTTAGAACTTGCCTTCCCACCGTCTTAGTGACCTCCAGTGGCCCTGCTTTCTTGAGTGAGAAGGTTTAGGTATTTAGATTGAGTAATTTCTTTAAGAAGCCCTGAGTTCTTTTAGTGGCAAATGGTATTTACTGGCTACGTTTTGAGTATGTGATTCTGGCTCTTTTCAGTAGGCAGAACTAGGGGGTTATTTGTCCCTATCTGAAATGTCTGGGAACTAGATGGTTTCGGAATTCAGATTGTTTCAGATGTTGGAATGTTAGCATACAAGGAGTGAAATAGCTCAGGGATAGGACCTAACTAATCATGAGTGACACTTAAATGCAGTTTTTTATAATATTTCATGTGCCTCCATTTTCACTGTGACCTGTCATATGAGGTCATGTGTGAAATTGCCACTTGTGGTATCATGTCAGGGTTCTTGAAGCTTTCTAGTTTGGAACATTTTGGATTTTAGATTTTTAGATTAGGAATATACACTCTGGTTTTTTTTTTTTTTTTCATTTGTCTCTCTTGTTCTCTCTCCCCCTCTCACCTTCCCTCAGTCCCTTCCTTAGTCTTTCTTTCATTTAGATAAAGTTCATGCTACAATTTCCCATTCAGAATCCATACCTCATCCGTCTTTTGTTTGTTTGTTTTTTAATCTATAGGCCTGCTGGCAGTAGCTCTGAATGATGCCAGCATAAGTATTCATGAATTATTTCAGAGTGACCACCAAAGATAACTAATCATGTCATATTGCATAGTCAGAATTCTCCATGGCTGATAGAGATGTCCTTCTACTGTGCTGTACAAAGTTTAATTCATTGTTTTCAACTTTCTTTTGAATTTTATATTGTTTAATCAGATTTATTTTTACATGCATTATTTTTTTAAAGATTTATTTATTTTATGTAGGTGAGTGCTCTATCTGCATGTACACCTATATGCCAGAAGAGGGCATCAGATCCCTGTATAGATGGTTGTGAGCCACTATGTGGTTGCTGGGAATTGAACTCAGGACCTATGGAAGAGCAGACAGTGTCCTTGACCCCTGAGCCATCTCTCCCACCCCACATACATCATTTTTTTTAAAGTGGTCTATAAATCAAGTAATATTCAGAAAAATCTTGCTCCTGTATTGCCCCTTCTCTTCCAATTTCTTCTTTCTCCATATGTAGCCTTTTGAAAAAGACTAAGGTTGTCATTTTGTTCTTTACATATAAGCAATATCATCCTATATACATTGTCTTTGAACTTTGGATTTGACTTTGGATTTTGTCTCTACACCTATTATAAATTAAGAATATAATAAACCACAATGTTCTGGGTGCATTTAGCCTACAGAGACTTTCAGCTTGTTACCACAGTATAATATGCAGGGAATACTATAGGGTATATGATTCCGTGGCCATTTGGCATCTGACTCTGCAGCAGCTGCTGCCTGGCATCGCTAGAGAGAAGTGGAGTGCATGGGTCACTAGTCTAGGAGATGTTAAAAATTCAGAATTCAGGTTAGGATTAGTCTGAATGTGTGTTAGTTTTACTCCTGAGTAAGAGATACTGAAGTCAGACCATGAGGGGCCTGTGTGCTTTTTCTGCCTTTCACTCTGCTTAAATCATGTGTCTTGGTGACTGTGTCATAATGCCAGAGAGATAATGTTGTCAGTCCTTTTTGATTGGCATGGCATTCTTTTATGGATAAACAGTCTTCTTCTTCTTCTTCTTCCTCTTTTCTTCTTCTTCAGATGTGATGTCTCCATGTAGCCCAGGGTGGCTTTGAATTCATGGTCTTTCTGCCTCAATCTCCTAAATCCTGGGATTATAGGCCCTTGCTACTTAATATATAGTGCTGTTCTGGAGAATTGAGCTCTTCAGAATTTCACTGCCTCCCTGTTTACTGCTCTGTAAGAGTTCCCAGTGGATTAAGGTGCTGAGAGGAGGGGCAGAACACTGCTGCTCCTGGGAATAGCTACAGTTGTGAGCACCCAAGCTTTTGACTTAGTTTTCATCCAGGATGAGAGAGAGAGGGCTGCCTTTTGCATGATGCTCCGTCCTGCATGGTGCCTGACATTTTCATTGCTGACATGTTGTCTTATAGTTAGAAAAAATTCAGATTTTGACAGCACAGTGACTGGTTAGTCATTGTTTCTGATGATAGCATCTGTGTTATATGTCTTCAGGTTTATAGTTAGCAAGGATTTGGGAGCAGTGTTATCTGGGATTACTTTTCAGATGTCATTTAAAGAAAAGACCCTTGTGTGAAAAGCAAATGAAACAGGTTTGTTTCAAAATAATCTTTTGTCTCCTAACCTATATTGTTTTATTTATGTTGTAGGGAAAAGGACCTGGAGGCCAAGTTTATCATTCAAATGGAGAAAAGCAAAACGACAATCACAAACTTAAAGGCAAGTGATGCCTGGGCCCCGCTGCAGCTCTGAGAGCTCCACACTCACTCTCTGTGAGGCTGGTGCAGATGGATGAGGCCCCTGACCCTTCTGCACCTCCGAGTTAACGCGCTAACTCAGTGCAGTTAGCAGGGTCTGTGTGCTCTCTGCTGAGGCTTAGGCCTGAAGCCGAAGCCTTGCCCTGAGGCTGGTGCCTTTCTCTCTCCGGTTTCATCTGGTCAGACTGAAACTGTTTCTCTGGTCTGTGAAAAAGAACTTGTCATTTCTACCCTGTATTCTAGCCTGATAGTTGCCTGTATTCTGTGAAGTTCTGAACCAATGTTGACCCTAGATTTGTTTGTTTTGAGACAGGATCTCAAATAGCATAGGTTGGACTCAAACGTTGGATGAGTATGACCTTGAACTTCTGATTCTCCTGCCCCATCTCCTCCGTGGTAGCATTGTGTACATGTACCATCAGGCCTGGTTTGTGCTCTGCTGGGGATCAAACCCAGAGCCTCATGTGTGCTAGGCAGGCACTCTACCAGCTGGGCTACAGCCCCAGTTCTTCATTCTGCTTTGTTAATGATAACCCATCATGTATTCTGATCCGTGATGATCTGACAACTATTGTTTTTCATTAACTGAGAAGATGAAAAAGGAAACAATAAAAGCTGCATTACTTTCTGGGAAAAATTAGATGAAAAAACAATTTTTCCAAAATGGTACATTCTTCTTTTTGCCTTTAAAATATACTCTTTATTTCATTAGCATACTGGATAAGGAAGGACCTTGAATGCTTTTTACTCAAGGAGGAAGCAGGGTTATAAAGTAATACTAAGACATCTTGTGCTTTCAGGGCTTAGCACTCTTCAGATCTTAGGGTTGGGCTTCTGAGGCCTGCTGCTCCATGGCCAAGTGTCTGAGGAATAGATTGCTATTAACTCATGGTCCTGGTCAGTGGATACCCTGAGATTACTTTCCGAGTAGTGCAACTTGCTCCCCAGAGACAGGAAAGAATAGTACTGTCTTCCCGGAGGCCTTGCTCTGGAGGCCTTGTGCCTTTGCTTGAGGAGTTAGTTCCCTGCTTTCTCCTTGTACTTACCAAAGAGTTCAGCACAGTCTGCCGTCTGCCCAAGCCTCCCTTCTTTGACCTCTCATCTTCTCAGGCCTCTTCTGGTTTTTCTGTCTCTTGCTAATAGCTACCTTTCCTTTACTTTATGCATCTTTGTGTTCACACTGCTTTGGTTGAATCCTCTTTCGTGTGTGTTACAGGATCTTTATTCCTTGATTACTCTGTTGCCCTTTTTGTTTTATACACAGTTCCTACTTTGATGACTTAGTAACTAGAATAGATGTCAAAATTTTTCTTTAAAATTTACTTTTTACTATTTTACTAATCTTTGTAAATTTATGCATATAACATATTTTGATTATATTCACCATTTGCCCTTCCTTCTCCTAACCCTCCCAGATGCCCTATCTTCTCCATGTCACTTTCTTGTCTGCCTGCTTTCCCAACTTCATATCCTTGTCTGTCTGTCTGTCTGTTTGTCTCTCTGTCTATCTTTAAAATATTATCCTCTGAGTCCAGTCTGTGCTACCTGTATAGTCATGGCTGAGGGACCACTGGAGGATGGTTAATCTACCAGGGGCCACAGCATTACAAAAGGAGACTTTTCCTTCTCCAGTAGCCATCAACTGTTCATAGCTCTTCACGAGCCCCTCCTGCTGGCTGAAATGTTGGCTGGTTTGAGTTTGTGCAGGTCTTGTGCAGGCAGCCATAACTCCTGTGAGTTCATGAGCACAGTGGTCTCTGGTCCTCCTGTCTAGAAGACTGTTTCACTCTAGTCCTCCCTAGACTCTGGCTCTTAAAGTTTTTCTGCGCTGGTTCTGTAATGGTCACTGGATCTCTGGGGATAGCATGTGATATAGATATTCCGTTTTTGGCTAAGTACTCTATAAATACCTTTTTTTCTGCACATTGACCAGTTGTGAATTTCTGTGTTAACCACCATTCATTGAACAAAGAAACTGCTCTGATGAGGTTTGAGAATTGCTCTAATCTGTGGATATAAAGATATACATTTAGAAGATACTTTGATACTATGTGCATTTAGCAAATATAATAGGAATAAATTTACCCCTGGGGCCTGTGAGTATCCTACCCATGGGTTCGTATTCAGATTCATCATAGCGGCCATACATTTCCTTCTGTCAAGTGGACCTCAAAGCCTGTCAGTAGTTGTTTCCTCTATAACATTTGTGCCACTATTGCACCCAGTAGAGATATTCATAGTTTTAATGTACTGTTTTTCCATTGTTAAGGTTTTTTTTTTTTTTAAAGGGAATTATGTAGAAAAGTACACTTTTCATTGAAGCTATTTACGATATGTCCAAGGTATAAGGTTTTGGGAATATCTGGATAGTTTTGGGGTTCAGTTTAAGCTCAGAGCATAGAATATAAGGTGTATGTAAACATCCGTGATAACCTCACACTATGATATATCTCCAGAGAGTTTTCATTCAGAAAAGAGAGAGATAGTTTTTTAGGTGGAGTAACAGGGAAACTTCATGGAAGAGGAGATATCTGACTTGGAGTTTTCATGGGATCACCAAATCACACAGCTCCAGAGGGCACCACCTTTATAGGAATCAGTGTTCAGCACCCCTGAAGTTGTTCAGTGTCCATCTCTGGGGTTACCTACTGGAGGAAACAGTCCGAGTCATGAAGAGAAGCAGACAGAGTGTGGTTGGACATTGTGTTCATGTCAGCTAATTGTATTAGTGAAGACCACAGCTGGCGGTGAGGATACAGACCCTGGACTTATGTTTTATTTACTTATCTTTATTCGATCTTGAGGGAGACCAATAGGAATTAAGTGCTGAGTTCATATATTGCAAATGTTGATCATCTCATGTGTTTTAGTTACAGATTTTGTTTCCTAATTTGGGTCACTTGTCAATCAACTTTACTCTTTATGTTATTATTATCACCTCATTTTCTTCTTATTATTATCAAAATTGTCTTTCCAGATCCCAGAAGGAGGAACTGGGGACTCAGGCAGGGAACGGACCAAGACCTTCACCTATGACTTCTCTTTTTACTCTGCTGACACAAAAAGTCCAGATTATGTTTCACAAGAAATGGTATGGTGTGACATTCTCAAAGTCTGCTTTTGTTGTTGTTTTCTTATCAAGAAAAACAGGATTGCCCTAAGATACTTAAAAGACCCTTACTACTCTTTTTGTTGAATATATATAAAATTAGCCTTTTGTAATTCAACTTTTTGATTATCAGATAGGAATACTCATATAAGCCTGATAATTTAATCTTTTAAATGTTATTTTTTTCACCATTTTAAGTACGATGATTATAACTTAAATGGTTTCAAAACTTGGATATGGGTTTCATCTTGAAGGATTCAAGATGCAGCATTTGGTGTCAGGAGTGTGACCTTGGTATACTTAAGTCTTGGAAATAAACCCCTAAGCCTGAGTCCTGCTGTGATACAGAGCATAGGAAATAAATATCAAACCAAGCCCTGTTTCATCTGTGCATCACTGTATGCTATAGAAAAGATTCCTGAAGGAATGCTTCTGCAGAGTCCACAACCTAGACTGACGTTAGTATTTGTTTAAGAAATAAATGTGTTCCACAGAGATGAGAACAAAACACCTCCAGATGACCTAAAAGACACTGATGATGACATTTCATTCAGAGCAAAAAGACAAGCAATAGTCCTGAATGAGCAAAAGCAGGACGTTGGAGGAGAGCTGGGTGTGCATTAACACAGGTGGAAGAACTCGGGCTTCATTGCTTGCTGGAGTATACGGGCATCATTCCTGGGCCTCTCCCTGTGTTCTCAGTAGCATTTTTACATATCGTAGATACTTGTTTTAGGTCTTCTTATGTTAACATGGATCCTTTTGACCTGGGTTAAAATCCTGAGTATGGGAGCATGAAAATACTAACATGTTCTGCATCCGAGTCAGTGGTATTCCCTGGGAACTTGTTAGAGTGAAGAATCTCAGGATTACCACTACCACCACCCCCCTACCTGCATGTTGGGATTAGGCATGGGCCACCACACCCCATTTGTATACATATACATGTATATACGTGATTTGGCAATATATATTTGGCAAGGCCTGCAGTGATTTGCATGCATTTTGACATTCAAGAAATGTATCTGGTTTAGAAGTGGTTCGTGGAGGAGAGACTGACCTTTTGAGGCAATGTAGATGTTGAAATTGTATCTAGAAGACTCAAACATCAGTAATGGGGAAGGAGGAATTAAAACTGTAGAAAGGGTACCTAGTACGATAGAGGAGTTGGTACAGGAAGAGAAACTGATATTTGAGTTTGCCTTGAATCAGACTTGGTGTTCTGTCATGTTAAATCCTCTGAAGAACCAAATAAGGTGGATTTTAGCTCCGTTTTGCTTTGTCAAGACATTCAGTGAGCTGTAGGAACTGGCTCAGGTTCATATACAGATTGTCTTTCAGTAGTGCCAGAGCTGAGTGTGTGGTGCTGATGTGAGAGGAGGTGGAGAAACCAGTGGAAAGCTTTTGTGTGGGAGAAAGGGAATTATTCCAGCTACCAGGTGCAAAGAGAGGGCAGCCTCCTACCACACACATAAATGAGGAAGGATGGCTGAAAAGAAAGGATGACTTTGGGTTCAAGATGGCTGGTTTGTCTACACTGAAAGTGGAGAGTGTGGCATAGAAGACTGTGGTTGTGAAACCCAGGCTGATGCTGTTACACGTGTGGGAATGATGTGATAGAGACAAGGAAGTTTTGAGGGGAAGCCAGTTTATTATAGTAATCTGCAGAATGCCTTCAGACACAGATGAATGGAAAGCCTCGACGGAGCTTCATTTTAACCTAGTCAATGAATTGTTGGGTTTCCTTGCTTTACTTGAACCCAGGGCTGTGCAGCGGGATGGAGAGCACTGTGTGGCTACAGGATAGGGTGTTTGCTGGGGTTGTGGAAGCAGGTGATGCTTTCTGAGGGAAGTCAGAAGAAATGTAGCCCTCCTCTTTGGAGTTAGACGACAACCTCCCGGGTTTAAGGGCAGATAGAGGCTGTGCAAAGCTTTCTGTCCACAAGGAAAGCACCAGCTTCTGGTGACTGCACAACATCTCTTGTTGGCGTTTCAGGGACTCTTACAGAGAGGAGCCCGGGATTGGTCTGAGGAATTTCCATGCTAAACACACTGCTGTTAACAAGCCATATTAGTAAGCCAGCATAGACACAGGAAAACAGTTGTCTTTAAAATAAGAGGTACTCCCCAGCCGTCAGTTAGCAATCACTAGAAGACTTCAGTATTGAGTGTCTACTCAGCTTTTCAGGCTGCCTGCAATAAGTGGGAGGAGAACAGAGCACTATGGAACCAGCAAAGCACTATCTGGCCTTCTTTCTTTCCTGTTCTGCTCTAATCAGCTGACTGTAAAACCATAGAGAAAATATAGTATGTCCACTACTCTAAAGTTTCATTTGTGTCTAAAAAACCAAACCAAACAATTATTTTAGAATTAGGGAAAAAAAAAAATCAATGAGCAATTTAAACCCACAGTCTTGTAAATTAAAGACCATTAAAGAAGGTCTTAATTTTCTTAATGCTTCAAAACTATAAAGGGAGGCTTTGATCTCATACTACCTGCTTCTTAATTCAGCCCTAGAGAAACTGGAACCCAACAGCCTCCCGGTTGTCCAGCTAGATGGCAGTGTCTTTGTTTCAGCAGTGCCCTCTTGTGGCTGATTCCCCACCAGCGAGGCCCTGGGATATCTTGGCTCACTCTTTTTTCTTTTTTCTTTTTCTTTTTTTAATTCTTTATTAATTACACTTTATTCACTTTGTATCCCCCCTGTGGTTCCCTCCCTCCTCCCATCCCAATCCTTCCCTTCCTCAACCCTCTGCATGCTTGCCCCTCCCCAAGTCCACTGATAGGGGAGGTCTTCTTTTCCTTCCTTCTGATCCTAGTCAATTAGGTCTTATCAGGAGTGGCCTGGTAATGCTGCTCCCCCCTCAGGGGCAGGCCAATCAGTTCATGTCAGAGATAGTCCCTGTTTCTATTACAATGGAACCCACTTAGATACTGAACTGCCATGGGCTACATCTGTGCAGGGGTCTTAGGTTATCTCCATGCATGGTCCTTGGTTGGAATATCAGTCTCAGGAAAGACCCCTGTGCTCAGATTTTTTGATTCTGTTGCTCTCCTTGTGGAGTTCCTGTCCTCTCCAGATCTTACTGTTTTCCACTTATTTCATAAGATTCCCTGCACTCTGCCCAAAGGTTGCCCATTAGTCTTAGCATCTGCGTTGATAGTCTGCAGGGCAGAGCCTTTCAGAGGTCCTCTGTGTCAGGCTCCTGACTTGTTCCCTCTTTTCTCCTTCTTCTGATGTCCATCCTCTTTGCCTTTCTGGGTAGGGATTGAGCATTTTAGCCAGAGTCCTCCCTCTTGATTAGTTTCTTTAGGTGTACAGATTTTAGTAGGTTTATCCTATATTATATGTCTATATGAGTGAGTATATACCATGTGCATCTTTCTGCTTCTGGGCTAGCTCACTCAGGATGATCTTTTCCATATCCCACCATTTACCTGCAAATTTCATGATTTCCTTGTTTTTTTTTTTTTTTTTTATTGCTGAGTAATAAGTTAAACAGCAACAAATCAAGTAATCCAATTAAAAAATGGATTACAGAGCTAAACAGAGAATTCTCAATAGAGGAATATCGAATGGCAGAGAAACACTTAAAGAAATGTTCAACATCCTTAGCCATAAAGGAAATGCAAATCAAAACAACCCTAAGATTTCACCTTACACCCATCAGAATGGCTAAGATCAAAAACTCAAGTGACAACACATGCTGGAGAGGTTGTGGAGAAAGGGGAACTCTCCTCCATTGCTGGTGGGAATGTAAACTTATACAACCACTCTGGAAAGCAATCTGGCGCTTCCTCAGACAACTAGGAATAGCGCTTCCTCAAGATCCAGCTATACCACTCCTAGGCATATGTCCAAAAGATGCTCAAGTACACAGTAAGGACATTTGCTCAACCATGTTTGTAGCAGCCTTATTTGTAATAGCCAGAAGCTGGAAACAGCCCAGATGCCCCTCAGTGGAGTAATGGATACAGAAATTCTGGTACATCTACACATTGGCTCACTCTTGAAATCAGCTTTAAAGTATTTCCGCACATAACAAGGCAGATTGGGGGAACTGTGAGGGGTCTGGTCAGAGTTTGGTGCTAATAGATTCATTAGTCTCTTGAATTTGTCCTCCCTCTTGGTGTAGTAGCAGATACTATTATAGTCTGTGGTGGGATTGTGACAGGGTAGCCTCTGGAGAGGACAGTGCCTATTTCTACATCCCTATATGGGGCTGTGGGTAGGTGGCTTGATTGGTGCTGAGCTATGTTAGACTTGGTGTCACCTCCAGACCTATCTTTTCTAGATCTGTGTGCCTGCTTGTGCTTGCGAGTCTGTCTATCAGGAAGCCACCTCAGTGATCTTTCTACTTGCTAACGAAGTAGTAACACAGGAAGCATGGGTTTTAACCCTAGGAAGGATTTTAATTGTGGAGACCTTTGAGTTTGGTTTAACGATTTAACAGGATTTAGTTTACCTTGATCTGGGCCATAAGAAGTGCTTCTTCTCTATTTTCTGAAATGTCTGTGGAAGACTTTATGTTTCTGCTCCAATCTGAGAGAACTGGAGAAATAGAATTTTTACTTAGAGTTCACATGCAGTGATGAAAGGATCCAAGCTTGTGGTCTGGATCCCTGTATTCCTTGGGGTTCTGGCTTCACAGAAGTGGGGATACATCCTTCCAGCTAGCACCAGGATCTTGAGAATTTAGAGGCTGTGGCCGAAGTCCTGTTATGAGGGTCCAGCTCCAGCTCTGCCACTCACTGGCCAGGGCCTGAGTCCTGACCTTCCCTGTGAGCTTCCTCGTCTGAGGTTGGTGAGCCGCTCCTCTGTGAATCGATACATGAACCTGTGACAGTGCCCAGTAAATGTGAGCTGCTGTCATGGGTGGGTATTAAATAGGTCCTTAGACTTTGACAATGAGATCAGAAAATACAGTGTCTAAGGCTGAAATGGGTACCTGAGAATGAGTGGCTGTAGCTATTTTTTGGTAGAGATTCAGTTGAAATTGTAGTTTTAAAATTTTACTGAGGGGTCTGAAAGAAGTATAAACAGAATGGAGGAAAGAAAGCCCAAGTTTATTTGGCTATCTTTTTGTTACACTGTGGTGTCAGCTGAATTGTCAGTAGGCTTTGCTGTGGTCAGGTGAGCAGTACTCGCTCGGGGAGTTTCCCACTGTACTGAATCCTAGGTTCACAGGGAGAGTCATATTTCACTGGGATGAGTTGCTGGCCTGGGTGCTGGCTCTCTTGAGAGCTCCTCAGGTACTCTCATGGCTAGCATAGCCTAGGATTTGCTGCCCTGGGTAGTTTGGGAGAAATGGCATTCTGGGTGTGCTGATCGTGGCTCAGAGGGTGTCATCGCCGTTGGAGTTCCTACCGTGTGCAGAGGTTATCCCACCCGTTCATCCTTCCCAGCTCTGACCCAAATCTGGTGGTGTTCTTTTTCTGGCCTCTCTCACTGAGGATGTGTCTACTTTCTGTGGCAGAGAGTTTGAGTTGGTCTTGGTGTGCTGGGCTTAGAGGACATGGGACATCAACGAAGCTTTGGCTTATTCCTTTCCAGCTTGTTGTAATAGGGTCACTTTACGCTTTAATCTGTCTCACTTATGGTAGCTGTCTTCCTGGAGCATCTGTGCCTCGTTGTCTTTACCCTGCAAATAGCAGTTACACGATGCATGGGACAGAAGCGTAGGTTGTGGGCGTCCCCCTTCCCACGCGTGATGCTGCCCCTCCGTACCACTCCAAGTATCTGGAGAAGAATCTCAACCGGAGAGTGAATACACTGGGCCCTGTCGCGAGGCGGCCCGGCCACTCTAGTCTCACTGACCCACTCCCATGCTCTGCTACCCCAGGCCCTCTAGAGATTCATCTTGAGGGGTATTGGCCCTGAGAAATGAAGACTTTTATTTGGCGGGATACTGGCAATACTTTCTGGCTACTGTGACCTTTAGGTTTTGAATATTAATTTCTGAAGGCCTTGATAAGATGAATAGCTTTACACCTTATGCAGCTCTGAATTTTAACATCATGTGTTAAAATCTTTCCTTCCAGACACAATTGCCAGTTGGCCTTGTTTACATTTATATTTCAGAAATCATTTGCTAACTTAAGTAGGAAAGAGGATGGCCTTGCTTTTTGCTTGCTTGGGAAGTTTACTTTTGATTAAAAACTGGGGTGCATACATATTCTGTTGTTACAGCTCAGCAGTGATTTATTTTTATGCTGTAATCCTTAAAGATGAAAGTAACATTCATGAATATTGTCAACACTGCAGGGGCTTTTATTAAAATCTATAGTACTTGTATTCTTTGTGTTTATCTCTCTCTCTTTTTCTTTTAGGTTTTCAAAACTCTGGGCACAGATGTTGTGAAATCCGCATTTGAAGGTTATAATGCTTGTGTCTTTGCATATGGGCAAACTGGATCTGGGAAGTCGTACACTATGATGGGGAATTCTGTACGTTGTTTAATTGTTTATGTGTTGTGTGAAAAAGTTTTTTATTATCTTTTTCTGGAATGATAGAATTATCTGCTTGGTCTGCAGCAGCATTTCCTGCTCTGATCTTCCTTTAATAATAAGATAAAACTCAGTAATAAGTTGAACTAAATTTCCTTGGAGAGATTTGAAATTAGAAATAGTTTTACGTTATAAGCACGAATAATGGGTGCAAGTCCCAGTTCGTTTCTGCTTTTAAAGGCACTATAATCTTATCAAGAAAGTAATTTAGTCTTCTTTTATGCCAGCATAACAGTTTGAATAAAATTACCAAAGTCTATTCTTTTTAAAATTATTCAGAACATTTTCCCTAAGAATACTTCAAAAAGGAAACTCTAACTTTTTGATGGAAAGGTGTTATATAAGTCCAGCAAATACATGAGAAAGTTGCCATTACAGAGTCCTTACACTTTATATGGTTATAAACACAACATCTACAGTTTATTAATTAGTCAATGCAGATTAACAGCTACTTAACGTTTATTTGCACCAGAATATAGCGGAGTGAGATGTAAGCATAGGACATCTATGGTATGGACATATGGTACGTACCTGTACTTCTCATTTCTTGAGAGGCTGATGCAAGATGATCACAAGCTTCAGCCTGCCTGCCAGTCAACCTGGGGAGGCCATGTCTCAAAAAGAAAGAAAGAAAAGAAGAACTGGGAATGTGACTCAGCAGTGGTAGAGCTCAAGGCCTCATTGGCTTTCTAATAACACACAAAACAAACAAACAAACAAAACCTACAAAGGGCTTTTTAAGACTTGGACAGTGATGTATATTTGTTTTTGTTTTTTTGTTTTTTTTCATGTGGCAGCAAGAGCTCTGTGCAACACTGCCAAGCCTGAGGAGCGTTGTAGATGTAGACACTGTGAGTAGGTTAGGGCTCCCTGCCAGGGGACACAGTCGTGCCTTCAGTGCTCAAGGTGTGGTGATCCGTGGAAGTATGGCATTGGAGGGGACGTCATCTCATGCCTGGAACCTCCCTTCTCAACCCAGATTTTTTGTTTACATGGGAAGTGCAGCACAGAGCTGTGCCTCAGAGTGCTGGAAGATAGGAAGAGCAAGGGAGAGAGAAAGAGAGCACTCCTCAAATTTTCCATTTTATCTTTTACTGTTACTTTTCCTCTTTGTTTTCCTACTGAACTTTTGAAAACAAAAAAGCTCTAAAAATTTAATTTGCATGTCAGTTCTCTGCCATCTACTTTATATAATACATTTACAAAGCGCTCCTAAATGGTGGGTGCTTTTTCTCTGTCTTCACAGGTAAGTAAGTATGTCTTCAGTATTTACTTATTTAAAGTCAGAATGAAAACTGTGGTGAAAGGCTGTTTTCCTTGGTAACAGTTTACCAACTGAATGGTAGATAATTAAAAGAAAAATTACTTTAAGATAGCAGTGTTGGTTCTTATATGCTTTCAGCTGAGAGTTGAGTTTCCAGGGAGAGCATTTTTCCTGATAGAGAGTATCTTAGTTAGGCTTTCTGTTACGATTAATGTACACCATGACCAAAAGCAAATTGGGGTGAAATTTATTTGGATTATGCTTCCATACCCATAGTCCATCTCTGAAGGAAAATACAAGAACTCAAGACAGGGCAGCAACTTGAAGGCAGGAGCTGATGCAGACCATGGAGGTTTGTTGCTTACTGGCTTGCTCATCATGGTTTGCTCAGCGTACTGTCTTAAAAACCTAGAATTACCAGCCCAGGAGTGTCCCCACCCATAAAAGAGTGGGCCTCCCCCATCAATCACTAATTAAGTAAATGCTTTTGTCTGCTTAGAGCATGATTTTCTGAAGGCATTTTCTCCAGTGAGATTCCCTCCTCTCAGATGACTTTAGATTGTGTCAAGTTGACATAAAATTAGCTATTAGTCTACAGAGTGTGGCTCACAGGCTTGTTCATGCATACTAACTATGCTTAGTGATAAGGTGGATTTGCCCTTTGTAAGGGAACTCATACAGGGTTTGCTACACCAAAGAAAGGCTGTCTTCCATCGTTTAATATGCTTCTGCCACCTATGTTCTAGGATGGCTATCTAAGCAACTGGAATCAAAAAAGGCTTTTCTTCTTTTTTTTTTTTTTTTTGTTTATTTTCTGCCTGTTAGTATTATGCTTGCGTTGTCATTGTGCTAGATATTTTTAACATTTATTCTACATTATAAACCATCTTCTTTGATAGAGAATAGTCTCCTTATCTTCACAAGCCATTGTTAGTTGGTTTAATATCTGATAAACATTTATCATATACATCCTAGCATTTAGAAGTTAGAAGGCATTATCCTTTTATATCTGAGAGACAGAAGTAGTTGTGTAGAAGCACTTGGAAGGTCTAGGCTTGGCACCAGGCCCCTGGAGCCCAAGTCCATGTCAGTAAAATGCAAATTCATTGTCTGTATGCTTCTAGTTTGAGTGATGGCCTTGGCACCCTTCTTCTCCATTTCAGGGCGATTCGGGATTAATACCTCGGATCTGTGAAGCACTCTTCAGTCGAATCAATGAGACCACTAGATGGGATGAAGCCTCTTTCAGGACAGAAGTCAGGTAGGACCGTGACCTGAGGTGTAAAGCTGTGTGTGTGGGGGGTGGGGGGACCCAGGCTGTTGACTTGCACAGAGTTCTGGGAGAGAGGAGGATAAGGATGCTGATTGTTGAGGAATGAGCCTGCCCGTTCCTTACCAGAACTCAGTGTTAGTTAGGAATAAAAGGGAAACTGTGAGGGAACAGTTTGGGTGTGAAAAAGCATAGCTTGATGGGAAGCTTTAGTATTCTATTTTTATCTCAAATGGAGTGAGCCGTTGACTACCATGAGCGTATGCAGTTAGGTTCAGTCTCCTGACTGAGGAAAGTGTGACTACTCATCATAGTAGGATCCTGTCAGTCTGCCCTTCACATCATTCTGGGGGCACCGAGCACTTTTTCCTCTCTGTCACTGTGTCAGGAGCTGGTCCTCAAGGCTCTTGAGCAGAGCTGTGTTGACCTGTGCCATTCAGAGCCACTTGTCCCCGTAGTGGCTGTGACTCTGGGCAAGTTACTTGAAGCACAGCAGTCTTCTCGTGCATCTGTGAAGTGGATAATGAATGTCCTTTGGCCATGGCAAGGGCTCAGTGAAGGACCCTGTAAAGCACACAGCACAGGTGTGTGTGGCTGCTGTGCTGTGGGTGCTGTGCTGGTTATTGTCAATGTCTTTAAAAACATGGTTTCTAACACTCAGCTATGTAAACTTTTTAGCTACTTAGAAATTTATAATGAACGTGTGAGAGACCTGCTCAGGCGGAAGTCATCTAAGACCTTCAATTTAAGAGTCCGTGAGCACCCCAAAGAAGGACCTTATGTTGAAGGTAAGAAGGAACTGTCTTGTCTTCATATGCTCATTCCCTGTTCTTCCTTGGGATTGGTATAAAAAACACAAAAATATGGTGATGGTAAGAATTTAGAAGTTGTTTACTTTTGGAACATTATTACAGTAGGAGTGACAGGAGCTGCACTTGCTAGTGTTCACTTTAAAAGTCTGCATTTCACTTGGTATTCACTAGGTATTTTGTCAGGCTTACCTATCATTTCCTGTGGCTTTAAGAACCCTCTGGAAATGTATTTTCTCATCGTCTCCAACAAGATGATCAGGTCCTGCGCTGCAGTGCTGGTGCCTCAGTGGTGCTTCTATGTCCTAGCAGACTTTCACTGACCCTCATAGGTGGTGGCTGGAAGGAGGTGGTCTCCCACGCCTTGTTTCTAAGAAGGTTCCCAGAGGCATTTCCCCCTGGTTCTTGGCATCTCTGTTGTGATAGGATAACTCGTGGCTGGTCACCCACCTCCTCAGTATGAGGAGGGGGTCTAGTGGACAGTGAATGAATTCACCCTTTCAACTACATCAGGAAAAGTACTTTATCAAGTGTAGTGCAGGCTAAGCAAAAGCTGGAGAGTCACATCAGTGTGCTGTGGAGGTCTCTTTCCAGTTACAAGTACTTTCATCGTTGGGCTGGGTTTCTTTGTGTGCACTCTCCTGGCATGCGTGCTGCCCCATGAGAAGAAATACAGTCCAGACTGGCTTCAGTACAGTTGCAAGAGGTTAGCATGAGCCTCTGTGCAGACAGCTTTCAGTTGTATATCTTACACCATGCAATTAACAGCTGTGCAAGCCAGGGCCATGCAGTAAAGGGCAGTTATGGTCAAAGGATCTAGGGACCATTTCTGGGCTGCAGCTTCATGGTGCTTAATTACAACATTGTGATGTGAGTCCTTTGGGACTCCTGAGTCATGATTGTGAAAATTCATTAATTTATAGTCTCTTACTCATGGCCTTCCCCCACATACACACACTAGCTGAGGGCACAGTGGGAGGGTGTTGCATGTGGTATGGTATTTACAACTAGGCTGTGATAGTTCATCTTGTTGTCACCTCCGTGGGATCTTTGCATTACCAGTGGGAAGAAGTCTCTGAGCATGTCTGTGAGGAGTTGCTAGATTACTTTAGCGGAGATGGGACAACTTCACCCTAACTGTGGGCAGCACCACTCCATGGTCTGGGGCCCCAGACTGAAGAAGGCTGAGCATAGCATTTACAGCTTTCTGCTTCCTGATATGGACACACTGTGGCTAGTGGCTAAGTACTTCCTAGTTCTTCCGCTATACCTTCTCCACGGTGATTGACCGTCCCCGTTTAACCGTGAGCCAAAATAAACCTTTTCCTACATTCAGTTGTTTTATTAGGTATTTTTACCAGAGCTTTGAGAGAAGTAACTAATCCACTGGGTTTCCGGTCACACTTGTGAGGAGGTTGATTTTGCTCTCTTTAAGGGACCTGTACTGCTGGGAGAGTGGCTGTAGGTTTGCTGAAGGAAATGTGTTTTCTTATGGCATTGTTCATGACATGTATGTCCTTCCTGTCAAGAATGGAACTGGGCATTGGTTTGAAGATTTACCTCTGTTTTTTTTGTTTTTTTTTTTTTTTTTTTGCCTTTTAAACTTTTTTTTTTTAATTTTATTTTTTTCTTATCAGTTACATTTTATTAACTCTGTATCCCAGCCGTATCCCGCTCCCTCATTCCCTCCCAATCCCACCCTCCCTCCCTCATCTCCACCGTGCCCCTTTCCAAGTCCACTGATGGGGGGACCTCCTCCCCATTCATCCGGTCCTGTTTTATCAGGTATCTTCAGGACTGGCTGCAAAGCCCTCCTCTGTGGCCTAACAGGACTGCTCCTCCCTTGGGGGGTGGGGAGGTCAAAGAGCCAGTCATTGAGTTCCTGTTAGAAATAGTCCTTGTTCCCCTCACTATGGGAAACCAATTGGTTACTGAGCTACCACAGGCTACATCTGAGCAGAGGTTCTAGGTTATATCCATACATGGTCCTTGGTTGAATGTCAGTCTCTGAAAAGACCCTGTGCCCAGATATATTTGGTCCTTGTGGACCTCCTATCCTTTCCCCATCATACTAACTTCCCTTCTTTCCTATGATTCCCTGTACTCTGCCAAAGGTTTGGTCATGAGTCTTTGTATCTGCTTTGAAAAGATTTACCTCTTAGTTCCCTTTTTTTTTTTGTTTTATCTTGTTGCCAATAGTATCCCATCTCTATTTTCTTACATTCCCATTTGCATTTGTGCCCTATCTCCCCAGAGAAAGGTGAGCAGCTACGTGTGTGTGCGTGTGTGTATGTGTGTGTGTATGCGTTGTGTGTATGTGTAGGTGTGGGTGTTATGGAATACCTATTACTTTCAGTCTAACATGGACCTTTATCTTTTTCTTTTAATTGTTATAGCAGATGTTAAAGCATATAAAAGTGATATATGAAGAGACAAAATAATTAAACAGAGTAAAAACATCTGGATATTGACCTCTCTACTTGTGATCCTTATAAACAATGGATTATTCAAACATTGGAGAGTATGGATTATAGATTATATGAGAAAAAAATAAAGTGTCATCACTTAATTTTTAGATCAAAATATTTGAAAAAGAGGTCAAGGATTTACATGTGAGATATGAAATGCTGACATCACAAGGAACCATGGGTTATTTTTTTCACAATGTTAGAAGAAGGAAGGCTTTTTAAAAATTTGACTTAGAGGAAAAAAATAACTTTCTCCTCATAGTGCTAGGAATCAGACCCAAGGTCTCCTTTGAGCGTGCCAGGCAAGTGCCCTACAGCAGTGGGCTGTATCACCACCCCGAGCTACTGATGGCTCTGAAGTGGGAGAAAAGTGCCCAGCTTGTTCATCATAAGAAAAAAGCAGAAAGAGCCCTTCCACCCTCTGGGTGGGGAGAGAGGGTGCTGGGAGGGAAAAGGGGGTGAGCGTGCCTCCCATCCTCACGGCTGCTGGGAACTGCGCTCTGTGGAGGAGAGCTCTGCAGCAGAGTCAGCAGTCCAGCGTCCTTTGATCTAGCAGTTCTGCCTCCAAGAAGTTATTTCATAGCCATGTTCTCATACATTGAGAGACTGATGCACGAACTATTCTAACAGCCCTTACTTGTATTTGGAAGTAAAATAAAATAAAAACAAGCTCTGTAGTTAAATTGTTTGTTGTTTTGATATAGTCATTTCTCCGCAGCCTTAAAAATAAATACCAGGTCACCCTAACTATGTACTTAAATGGAAAGCCGGATGTGGAACAGTTTTCGTGACATGCTACTTTAAGAGTCATTTTATCCTGGTATGTGGGATTGTGATCAAAGGGCCTCGAGTGTACCACCCAAAATGCTGCCAAGTGCGTGGAAGGGAAGGAGTGGAGGCTTCATATGCATGTGATTGTTTCCTGAAGGGGATGGGGGCTGGTCACTCTGCTTGCCTGGCAGAGGGGAAGGACACTTTGCTCTAGGGAAAAACGGAGGAGCCCTGTAAACTTTTAACTCTGTGAGCTACTTACCCTTCAAGAAAAAAAAGAGACAGTAAAAATAGTTTAGTGTTTAAACATGTTTTTAGGTTTTGCATGAGGGTAGGGCTTATATGAGGTTTTTCCTAAGCGTGGGGCTTTTATATTCTTCCTTGTGCCATGACTGCTTCTAAGTGATGGCTGTTAATAGCTGACTTTTAGCCAAGGCACTCTGTGTGATGCAGTGTGGTGGGCATTTAGATTAGGTGCTGAGGCCCGTGGAGGCCACACAGCTTGTCCCGCCCCCAGCTGCAGCACAGACCACCACTCTGAAGACATGGGTGTGTGTGTGTGTGTGTGTGTGTGTGTGTGTATGTGTATGATTCTTAGAGGGAAGTGCCTCATTTCCTTCCCTACGGAAAAGGAGGATTTCTTCACCCCATCTCCCTTTCCTTCCAGATTTGTCTAAGCATTTAGTGCAGAACTACAGTGATGTGGAAGAACTTATGGACGCAGGGAATATCAACCGTACCACAGCAGCGACGGGGATGAACGATGTCAGTAGCAGGTCTCATGCCATCTTTACCATCAAGTTCACTCAGGTAAGGGCAGCACGGGCAGAGGCTCCATCCCTCAGGCCGTTCCTTGCTGATCAGCACCAGCTGAGCCCTGGCCACTGTGGAAGGAGGAGCAGCAGCCAGCAAAGGTTGATTCCCTCTTAATTAGAGTTGAACATGTGCTGTGCACTCAGTTCACAGTGATTTAAATGTTCTGATGTACATTCTTAAGAAATACGTAGCAGGCTTCCACCTTGTTCTAGGCGTAAGAAGAACTTGCTCTGTGCCTAATTAAGCAAAAGTTTTCATTGTTGTAAGCACAGTGGGAGATAATGGATGTTGTGGCAGCAGCTGGAGGCCAAGGTGAGGCCAGTGCAGTACATTATCACTCCACGGCCCCGGTGGTGGGGAGTGCGGTGAGAGTAGTAGTTCAGGACGGTGAGCATTAGAGGCAGCACTGTGAGAATCCACTGTGGTCAGGTGGCAGACAGCATCCTGAAGGTGGCTAGGAGTGGCTGAGGAGAAGAATTTGTTACCAAAGCCAGAACACAGGAATATATAGTTTTGAGTCTTCTTGGCTTGAGCAGGTGTTAGGAGTTGGCCTTGTCTGACCACATTGACATTGAGCACTCCAGAAACAACCAGGCATTCCTTTGCCAACCTGAAGATCAGAGGGAGGGAGATGAATTGACTCTCCAAGGCAGTCAGAAGAGCTTTCTGGGCATTCCCCATGTCCTACTTGATCCTACTTGATCATCAGTTAGAGCCTGACTTTACGTTACAGTGATTTACTGGCTTTTTCAGCTTTTGATGGATGCATAACTAAGATGTAGCTGACTATAGTTTCTAAGAGGTTTATATGTCCATCAAAATATATTTTTATTATTTGTTGCATTTGGTTCAAAATGTAAAACATAGGTTAAAGATCTTTGGAAATAAAATTTCTGGTAGGATTCAGAAGCAAGGGAATTTACATTTTAGTATTTCACATCTTTTAAGATGTAGTGTGTCTTATTAAACAATGTCAGTGATGTCTTATATAACTGTTAGTCATGTTTTAAAGAGCCTTTGTGCCTAGAATACTGGAGCTTCCAGAAGAATAAAGCTAATTACTCGTTTAGTTTTCTTTCCTAGTTCCCTGCAGGGGATAGTTTCATATTGGTTTGGTCTCTAGCCATGAGGGCTGTTATTAAGAGTGACAGTGGTTTGACAGAAGAACTGATTCCTTAGAAAGTATGAGAGTCACAGATCGTAGAGTTCTGTTGCATCGGGTTTAATTTGGGATGTTCTAATAATCACTATGATAACTAATAAAGTAAAATAAACAGAAAAAATCTACCTGCGATATCTCCACTGAGAGTGGAAAGTGACGGGGATTTGGTCATGAAAAGCACAGGACTCTTTGTCCTCTTCAGTGATACACATGTCTTTCTGTAGGCAAAATTCGACGCTGAAATGCCATGTGAAACTGTGAGCAAGATCCACCTCGTCGATCTTGCTGGAAGTGAGCGTGCAGATGCCACCGGTGCCACCGGGGTCAGACTCAAGGAAGGGGGCAATATAAACAAGTCCCTTGTCACTCTGGGAAATGTCATTTCTGCCTTAGGTAGGCTTGCAGCTACCCCCTGCCCTCCTTTTCCTCGGTATTGTGTGAACACAGAGCATGCTCGCTAGATGTTTGTCTTGAAACCCAGGCAGTGTGTTCATCTTTCAGAGCTAAATTAGAGGAAGCAGAGACTTCTGAGTTATCTCCTGTTTTCTTCTTCCCTGCAGCTGATTTATCTCAGGATGCATCCAACCCTCTTGTGAAGAAGAAGCAAGTTTTTGTGCCTTACAGGGATTCAGTTTTGACGTGGCTGTTGAAAGACAGCCTTGGAGGAAACTCTAAAACCATCATGATTGCCAGTAAGAATTTAGATATATTCCCAAGCATCAGCATTTCCCAGGAATTAAGTCTAAATGGTTACATTGAAAGTGTCTCCATAGGATGCAGTATCTTTCTTTCTTAGAGAAATGCATGTGTCTTCCTGTCTTGAAAATCACCCATCGTTTGCAGTCTGCAGGTCTGCAGACTTGGGCATCTTGGAGGCTGTACTGGCAGGCAGACATGCTCAGCTTCTCTTTGCCTAAAATACAAGGCAAATTCTTAGAACCTTACACACTCATAAGAGAAGAACCTTTATAGAGACAGCAACAAACAAACAACCCTCCCCATAATAACCCAACCTTTTCCCATTTAAAATGGGAGATGCAGAATTTAAAATTTAAAACTGAAAGGAAAAATCAAGGAGTTTAACACAATGGGAATAGTAATATAGTTTTATGTTTACAGTTGACTGATTAGACACAAGAACTAGAATTGAGAAAACTGTAGAACAGGAGATTTGATAGGGGGAACTCAGGACTTGTTACCTCTCAGCTTTCCTTTCCTCTGTCTCTTTCTCCTTTGCCTTTCTCTCTCCTCTTTACCACCCTTGCCTCACATTGACTGTTGACTTTAAGGGAGTACACCTTGGTCCATCTCAGCCTTAGAGGCCAGGAGGAAGTGGCCGTGGGCTGCAGTGTAGATAGCCAAAGCTCTAGAAAGAAGGACTGAAAATTTGCTGGGCTCTGGGTTTTGAAGATGATGGGTTTTAACAGAAATGTAAAAGTATTTTAATTCCTGCACAGTAGAGAAGTACAGCCCTGAAATTTCATGTTATCAACTGAGAAACCCCTTCCCAATGTGGGGTACCTCACACCCTATCTATAAGTTGTGTAAGTGGCCGATTAAAGATGTGAGAAAAGCACAACGACATTTAATGTGCTATAGTGAACACCCTTTGCTATAAGCTTAGATAATCTTTTAATATTCATTACTGTGGCAATGAATATTTAGTCTTTCCTGTGACCCGGGGTTGATCTGACTTTTAAATTATAAACCAACTTTGTGTTAAATGAAACATGGAGTGCTAGATGAATTATTTTTCATATTCATTCTTCACAGCCATTTCACCTGCTGATGTCAATTATGGAGAAACCCTAAGTACCCTCCGCTATGCAAATAGAGCCAAAAACATCATCAACAAGCCTACCATTAATGAGGATGCCAACGTCAAACTCATCCGTGAGCTGCGAGCTGAAATAGCCAGACTGAAAACCCTGCTCGCTCAAGGGAATCAGGTTGAGTTTTTCTGAGATTTATAGATAATTTTCTTTGAGTAATGGCATCTATTTCTAGATCTTAATGAGACAATTATCCTGTGGTATTGATTTGAGTAAATAAGTACTAAGTAAAGCTTAGGATGAGTTAGCCAGTCTCTCTATCAGCTTCCTATCAGCCTTCGCATTCCTTCTGCACTCTGGGTGGAAGTTTTCATCCACTAAGCCTTAAATGATTAACCATCTAATAGTTATTAATTATGGATGGAAATTTAGCATGCAATAGGATTAGTGGCATAATCTTCATTAGTAAAAAGATGTTCAGATGCTTAGAGTAATATGCATGCATTTTATGACTGCAAATGTATTTTAGCAGAGGGGAGATGTGTTTGAACACCTTTCTGAGTTTTGATCTCATTTTAGCTTGGTCATATGTGGTTATGGTGACTCAGTGGTGCCTCTGGTGTTATGTCTATGGCCTGGACATGATGCTGTGCTCCAGAGCTTTGCATGATTGCCGAAATGGCCTTGCTTCAGGATCTTTTGCATTTATTTCAAGGAAGAAGCTGTGTCCTTTTGTTTCTTATAGTCTGAGCGTGTTCATGCAGAATTATGTATGCTCTGTGAGGACTGATGTGAATGAAGTTCTAGATGACATAGGTACTACTGCGAAGACAGGGGATCCTTGAAAGAAAATCGGAGGTAGCATTTTAAACTCTTGCTGTTAGAATCAAAATGGAGGTACATTGAGTTCTTCCTGTGTTCTTAGGCCATATGTGGACATCTTTAGTCCATCACTAAATGACTCCCTTTCTGTGAACAGGAAGTGCTCAGTGCTTTCCCCATAAGAGCATGCAGCACTCCCCACTCCTGATAGCCCATAATAGTTTGGAACTATGGAAATACTGTTAAGATGAAACCTTAGTTTCCTGTGTCCTAAAGTGAGCCTGGTAGTCCTTTCCCACAGATGGCAGACAGCAGTCAAACAGGACTCCTTGCGGCACTTAAAAGCATCTGTACACACTCGCATTTGTGATGTCAGCTTCTCGAGTGAAAGGGAGTTGTGAGCAGAATGTGATATCAGGAACTACAATTCTTGCTTCTGTTATACGCTGCTGTTGGAATCCGTCATCTGTGTTTTGGAAACACTATTTTTCTAAAATAGGCCTTCTAGAATGATTGATATGTGAAGGACAGTATTTGAAAATACGACATGCAGCTGCTTGTACTTGATCTTTTAAGAGAAGGTGTTGAGGAGTGGGTATGCACACCATGGCACCCATGGAAGGAAGTCAGGGCAGGAACCAAACGGGGCAGGAGCTTATGGCAGGAGCTGACTCAGAGGCCAAGGAGGGGGCTGCTTCCTGCCTTGCTCCCTCAGCCTGCTTTCTTATAGAACCCAGGACCACCAGCCAGGGGTGGCCCCACCCACAATGGGCTGGGCCCTCCCCCATCAACCACTAATTAAGAGAATACCCTACAGGCCACTGCACCATCTTATGGAGGATTTCTCAACTGAGGCTCCCTCCCGAGATGACTTTAGCTTGTATCTTGTATCAAGATGACCTAAAACTGCCCAGTACACCGAGCCTTCTCACCAGCCCTGGCTTATGTTTGCCTTATTTGTGGTTGTGTTTACTTGTTGTTTTTAATCCCCTTATTTCTGTCAGTAGCTAACACCATTGCTATAACTAAGGGAGTAATGTTATTACTCGTTTGGAAGTGAGGATGGAAAGTGTATTTAGGATATATTTTGATAACTTTAATATATTCATTGTGGTGAATGCGGGAATCAAATTCAAAATAAGGAATCTGCTGAAACTATAAATCTTTGAGACATTACCAGCATACTCTACTTAATTAAGTTTGCAATAATTAGTAAAATAAATGTACTTAAATGTTCATTAAAAAAAAAACATTTCTGAGGCTGGGTGAGGTAGCACACGCTGTAATCCCAACACTTGGGAAGACAGATGCAGGTGGATCTCTGTGAGTTTGAGGCCAGCCTCGTCTACAAAGGAAGTGCAGGACAGCCAAGGCTACACAGAGAAACCCTGTCTCAAAAAAACAAAAAACAAACAAACAAAAAACTCTTGAGTAAGAGACTGGAGAGCTAGCCTGGTTGGTGAGGTGCATGCTTATGTAATGCCAGACAGATGAGGACTTAAATGTCTGTGACCCTCGCCATGGTGAGACACAGAGCCCTGGACTGTGTGGACCAGCCTCACTTACACTGTCAAGTTCCAGGCCTAGGAGAGATTCCAAACAAAGGTGGAAGGTACCTGAGGACCAACACCCAAAGTTGTCCTCCAACCTTCCACATATCCATGTCTGTATACAACATCCACACCCACCCACCCACCCACACCCACCCACCCACCCACACCCACACCCACACCCACATACCTCACACAGACCCCCACACACCTGTATACACACCTGTACACACACCATCCTCCATTCAACCTCTCTCCAAAATAATTCTGAATAAATCTTTTTGGGAATATGCCTCTACTTCTACAATATTCTACTTCAAATCTTCTCTTAGTTCTTTGAGAGTATTAATTTAACTTCCAAATTTAGAGTTGTTTATTTAAGCAAAGCTAAATAAAGATCAGTTCTTATTTTCAGTAAGTTCGTATATTGCTGTTGTGGAGATTATGTGCCACGCTTTCAAAAATACAGTTTGATAGAACAGATTTTGATATGTGTCCACCTTTCCCACTATATGAAAATATATGTATGTATATGTCACTTCTTACAGAGAGTTTTTACAGAAGAACAATGTAAGTACAGAAAAATCGCATCATGTAAATGTAGTTGCTGCTCATCTGCCTGTTCCAATCTTGAGAACAGAGCTTCACCAGCTTCGTGGGCGCTGCTCAAAGTGCTCTCGTCAGGACTCACCCTCCCATCCTCTCAAGGAACTTGTATCACTAAGAAGTTCTACTCTGCACTTCTTACATGATTAATGAAGTTGGCCTCTGGGTACATTCTTTTATCAAGCACTTTGTTGTATTTACAAATATTTTCACTTTTAACTTTATAAATGTTTCAATTCCCTAATCTTTCACAAATATATCTAGAAAAAGTAAATTAAAGAAATAAAAATGAAATGAAAAATGAGAGTTAAGCAGTAAAGAAGACAATGGGGCAAAAAGACAGAGGTATAATGGATTCCTCGTTTTTGTAGTTAGAATGTAACCAGTAGAACAACTTTGCAGAGGCTTTAAGAGTGCTGTGTTTGAGACTAGGGCACAGAGTAGACATGGTGCTTGTAGGAATAGGTGGAGTCCTCTCAGTTAGCTCACAGAGGAGGAGAGTGATGCAGACAGAGCCATGCATTTAACTCAAAAAAAGTTGCTTGGTTGTAACATACAGAGCAGTTCTCAACTAAAATCAGACAGGACATCAACTTTCATGAAGGAAAACACAGAGCAGTCAGAAGTAGGGGAGACAGAGCCCCACACATTTGTCGTAGAGAATGCTCTTGTTCTGTGATGGTTAGGCTGGCAGAATTGAGGGGGTGGGGCAGGTGCCTTTGCTGCAATCAGCACAGTTCAGACCAGGAAGGAGGCTGTGGCTCAGGCAGCCTTGCACTTCTTTCCTTGCAATGGAAAGAACAGCTGTACATAAAAGCACCACAACTCAATAGGAAAGGGAAGAAATAGTGTGAGCACAAGTTGTAGAAAAATTGTTTCAGATTGCTTCCAGAACATGTGAAAAACGTCCAAGACGATGAATACTGTTGGTACTATACAGCATCTTGGCAAGGGGCAGACTTTACTTTAGCTTTCATATCTGTAAATTGGATAAAAGTCAGATGCCAGCTGTGTAACCAGGCAGAATTTATAATGATAAAATAATCTTCCAATTCATGACTTTTATCCATGTTAAGATGGACGGTATATAAGCTTAAGGTGGCTCCTGAGAAGCTATACCTTTGGGTCCCTGGAGGCAAGGCACTCCTGGAAGGGGGCGTGCCCCTCACAAAGCTCCTGGAAGGTGTGCCACTGGGTGTTTTCGCTGGACTTTGGCTGCTGTGGCCTGCGGGTTTCAGAACCATGGTGGGTTGTGTGTGTGCCTTTGTGACTCTCCACCCCTTACGTGGTGAGCTGAAGGAGTACGCTAGAGACTTCCCAGGCTCTGCCCTCACAGACTGTTGATCACAGTCCCAGTGCGGCCCACAGCCATCCTGCTGACTGAGTGTTCAGCTGGACCCAAGAAGGCCTAAGAAAGGCAGATAGAAATGAATGTTGCTGCTACTGTGAGAAGAATCACAGGATGACTAAGGAAGCCTCTTCCAGGGAACTTATTCTGTTGTTTTGGCCATGTATATACTGTAGGCAGTTGGAACAAGGATAGTAACTGTAGCATTTCTGGTGAAATAGACGATCAGAACAACCTACATTTATATCAGCCAGGAAAGCACCAACAGCAACTAGAGGATACCCATGTAATGAATACCAAACAATGGAAGTAGAGTCTTTAAAAGGAAAACAAAGGGGTTTACCAAATATTCCAAATATTTTTAAAGACAATTCTAAATAATTGTCTTAAAGAGGAAATAATTAGGATAATTGGCTTATGCCATTTTCATGTACAATAACCCAACATAAATATGGTTCCATTAAATTAAGAAAGATTTCTTGCCTGGGTGCTGGACTCTCCCCGTTTGTTCCTGGGACATCTCAGGCAGCAAGAACAGCACACAGACTAGGGCACTTATGCTCCTGCCACTCAGGTCCAGGATTAGTTAGTAGACTGGTACTGACACCCCAGGCTGTGCACTTGTCCTAGAGTCTCACCTGATTTCTGTGTTTATCACTTCAGAATTCTTCCCTCTGCAGCCTGCATAAGGAAAGGAACGTGGGTTTTAGCCAGGCCATATACTAGAGGCCATCAGAAAGCAAGTGAATTTTGTTTGTGTGTGTGAATGAACTATTAAGCAAGACTTGAACTTTGCTCTTTGTGTACATCAGACAAATGAAATCTTAAAACTGTAGGGACTGAGATGTGTTTGACTCTGGTGGAATGCTGCTGTTATGAATGGCATTTGTATTGTACATGGAGGTTTCAGACTGAATGTTTTGCTATGATAGTGTATGTATTCTATAGATCAGAGGCGTAATGATAAACAGTACTGTAGGACATGTGAGAAATTATTTTTATAACCATTTTTTTGTGAAACTGTTTTGGTAGTTTGGGGAAATCCTTTACACACATCAGTTCTTTTTATTAACTGCTGATGTCTTGGGGATTTAAATTATAGATTGCCCTCTTGGACTCCCCTACAGCATTAAGTATGGAGGAAAAACTTCACCAGAATGAAGCAAGGGTAAGTGATGGCTTGAGTTATTGTATTATAATGTCAACCTAAACACTGTTTTTTAGTTACAAGTTGAGACTGTCACTGAACTCTGACCACCGGGTAGGCCATGTGTGCTTTCCCACTGGTTGGGACTCATTGTCTTCATTACACTGATCTCTAACCCCAACCCCATGGCCACGGTCTGGCTATTCTGTTTGAGACACTGTGTAGTACTGAATTCATGGTGTTTCTGTCAGCGTTCTGAGTGCTGGATTTACTGGCATACAGCACCACACGTGGCCCTCGATGATCCATGACGATTCTTCAAGCTGAGTTGTGCTTAGCTTTCACATACTGCATGCTCACATGTTGGTAGACAGAATTTGAAGGGCGCATAAAGATTGGGGTTGCAGGCAGGCCTCCAGACAGAGAGTGGGCCTCCCTCCCAGTAGAGCACGCAGAGTCCTAGATGAGGGGCTCCAGGCGATATTCACCAGACCTCAGCTCCTCACAACTTAGTGCCAAGTGCTGCTCAGCCTCTGGACAGCAGGTTCTCTGGGAGGGCCCCAGTTAAGAGGCAGGAAGTAAACACAAATGAGGACTGGAACTGAGGATGCGCGCTGTTAGAGGGGTGACAGAGGGCTGGTGTAGAGGTCTGCATTGTTAAGAATAAGCTTCATGACTGAGTGGGTTCTATCATGTTATTATTTTTTAAATGCCCTCTGGGAAAAGAGAAACACAATGAGGGCCATTTAGGAGCTCCCCACCCCCCTTTTTGTGTACTGAAGGATTAAAACAACTCTAGAGGAAAACCAATGGTCTGATGGTAAAAACTCAAGAATCCCAGTGTGGAGATTCCAGTTGAGTTGTAGTTAGAAGTTGTTCATAGTTGCTAGAAAAATTGTATTGGTTTGTTAATATCTGATAATAGTATCAGTGCAGACATCCATTTCTTAGTTGTCATTTTTCTCATGAAATTTTTCTATTTTAGTGTTTCAAATGCTAAGTGCAGCAGAATGCCTGGGTGTGGTTGTTTATCAGTTTCAGGTTTCAGGAATAATCAACAAGTTAATAGAAACCAATAAACATCTTAATTAGCGTGTGTGCTTCATGCTGTGATTGAGATGCCTGCCCATCTTATTCATAATGTTCTGTAAGTGTTTTCCTAGTTTTTACTGACCTTGCTAATTGCTCCCTGTTTTATTATTCAGTCACACTGTAGAGGTGGAACATGTACTTGGATTTTGTTAATGTTTTTAATAAAGATTATTTGATTCAAACACAATGATAAATCCAAGGCATACTTAGAACTTTATAAAGGCTCAGACTATTTGCTTATATTTGACAAGGATGGATTATGACTTTTGTATTGAAAAAATATTTTGGTACAAGATATCCTGATCATGCGTTTTTCTACAAGATCCTCTGTAGATTACCACCCAGCCAACCTCACACCCCTTTTCTCTTTAGAAAACAGTCAAAAACCAAACCGAACCGAACCGAACCAAACCAAACCAACGAACCTAACAACCCAGAAACCTAAAGAGACAAACACACACACACACACACACACACACACACACACACACACACACACA
>NW_026586816.1:7068251-7075534 GCF_907164565.1 Psammomys obesus
CACACACACACACACACACACACACACACACACACACACACACACACGCGCGCGCGCGCGCTCACAACATACACACCCACTCACCCACTCCTTTATTTCCATCTGCCTTCTTTTCCATACAGCATATTTTTCATTCCAATTTTTCCTGGCCTCTTGATTCAGGTATCCCTTTTTTGCATGTCAGTGAATTAATCACCAGGATCATCTGGTGATGATTTTCTGGAACTAGATGAAAACTTGGTTACTTTGAGAAGCACTCACCAACTCTGCTGAACTCAGCTCTGGGACCCTTGCTTTCTCTGAGTTACAGCCCACTGAAAAGAAACTGATTTTTACCAGTAGAATTTTGCTGTGTCTGAAAGAATCAAGTAAAGAAGCATCTTTTTTCTCCCTTTACCCAAAGGTAGAATGAGATTTATAAACCCCATTAATTAGCTACAAAAGCAAATTATCTCCTAAAAGAAAATTGCAGCATCCAAGGTGATTTAATCACCACGTCCAATTAGAAAGGAAAGTAAATGACTATTTCTTAAAGTATGGCCAGGAAAAAGAAACACTCTTAATGTGCTCTTGTCATCCTTGGAGTTGTAAGTGGTTAATAATCCAAAGAAGCAACTTCTCTAAGTTCGTGATGGAGAAGAGGTCATAAAGCTATAATTTGACACATTTCTGTCTATTTCTTTGCTGTAATGTAGGTTCTTGATGAGACCAGCTGTTTGGTTTATATTTAGTGATTGTTCTTCAGGGAGTAGAGCTAGCTAACTAAATTAAAAATATGTATTATATATTTATATGATGTTGCCATATATATATATATATATATATATATATATATATATGTGTGTGTGTGTGTGTGTGTGTATGTATATATATTCTCACAGATGCACACACATAAACACACACAGAGACATAGTTCATCTTTTTATAGGGTATAAACATTTAGAAACTTTCAAGATAAAAATTATGCTAATTTTTAATAAAATTATTATATATTTATGTTTTTGTTTCTAGGTCCAAGAATTGACCAAGGAATGGACAAACAAGTGGAATGAAACCCAGAATATTTTGAAAGTAAGGGCTGTGAAAAGCATCTTAGTCTTACTGTGTCTCTGTGCTGGCTTAAGGAGGTAACTCTCTTTCTTATCTGAAACATAGCTGTTACATGCTTTGCTTAAGGTAAGGTCAGTGAAGCTGAGTGGGACCTGTGGCCAGGTGGGCCTGTGGTGTCTTTGACGTCCTGGGTGATGGCTATTGCCCATCACAGATGGGAGCTGGGACATGCACAGGTTACTGGGATATTTCACATAAGCACTTTTACTTGTTGGAGTTTCTCCATTTTGGCTTAATACATTAAAAACTGTATTCTTCACAGAGCGTGCACGTTGTTTCTAATTTTGTTAAAGTCAACATAAAAGCAATATATTATGAACAAAAATGGATTTCATTACATCACTATAGAATATACTTGCATAGCATGATTAGATTACAGGAATTTCTAAACTACTGATGTCCCATCCACTTTCTCCATGTCTCCGTGGCTAGTTGATGACTATATGTATTTTTGCCAATACTCACTATGAAGGGCATCTGTAACTTTGGCTTCCCTTTTTCATGCTCTGTGCTGCAGACACAAATAGGAGTTTCCTTGTTTATATTTTGGCCTAGCTGATTGGTAAAAGACCCCTACTGCACTGGGTTTGGAGTTGAGTGTGAACTTTGTGCTTTGATGGCATCTGCTTGATGTCTAAGGGAAGGCCACTCAGGGGCTGTTGATGCAGAGGTTGGTTTACGAGGTCTAAGGATAAAAACATGGCTCCACGTGGTGTTGGCTGCTCGAGCTCGACAGGACCCGGCCAAGTGTGGCAGCAACATATGAAGATGAATCGCTAGTGTGAAGCAGCACCCCTGCTCACCAGTTTGTCCGGAGGACGTGAAGTCCTGGGTTAGCCACTGAGTCCTCATCTGACAACAGTCTCACAGAGCCAGCCAGGGTTAGCAGGATTCTGTGTCCACATATATTTGTGTGGACAAGGTGTCCTGCCCCACTCCGGGGTTATGAATACCCCCTTGAGGTGGAGGTGGTGTCAGCTTCTATGTAGGTGGAAGTGGGTTGATGGTCCTGGGGACTTTCTTTGCAGCAAATGACAGTGTTAACTGAGGGCTTTTGCATTAAGGTCTCTTATGTTCCTAAGGAGAAAGGCACGCTCGCTATTTTGAGGTACCATGCTTCAGCAGTGCTTCCTTTGTTTGGAATTTGTTTATTCACTTTTTTTTTTAAATTGTGGTAGCGCTCTGGATTAAACCCAGAGTTTTAGACATGCTAAGCAGATACCCCACCACTGAACTATACCGCAGTCTGCCATTGCTGTGAGATAGTGGTGCCTGAAGCTGAACAGAGCTTGATTCACATCTCAGAACAAGTATAAACACTGCCAGCAGGTGTATGCATTTGTTCTCTTGTCATTGACCTCTTATGACAAGGTGTAACTTTCCTCAGGAATTTTGCAAAGATAAAGAATTGAAATGTGCCCCATTTAAAGAACAAGGGACATCATGGCTAGTAAACACTCTGAAAGTTATTAGCAGAAGTGGTGCCTGGTCAGACCAGAGGCACAGCAGCAATAAGTTGCAAGACATGAGCATCATTTCCTGCTGCTGCTGCTGCGGTATCTCCCTGTTGTACTTTGTGTGTGTGTGTGTGTGTGTGTGTGTGTGTGTGTGTGTGTGTGTGTTGGCACTTGGAAATGCACTAGGTCCTTGCATACTCAGGTTGCCTTGGAATGATACCTCTCAACTCTAGTTTTATGCTGGATTTTCTGACCTTTCTACAAAATCACAACAGTGAAACCTCTAAAAATTTTTATTTATATTTTACCTTCTCTTAAAGTGATTCTGGACTTTGAAGCCAAATCTTCCTCTGATTCTCATCCTATTTCACATTCATCTAATTATCTTTATTTTTCATGAGTTTTCAGATGAGAAAGAGAATATGTTATCAAAGGTTCTGAGAACAGCGGGCAGTTTCCTATCCTCCCCTTCTTGTTTGTACTTTGGGACTTGGCTCATCCTCTTTCCTCACGGGGTGCTTTAAGTTTCTCTTCATCTGCTTTTGGAAGACCACCGCCTGTGGGCTGGAATAGAGAGTGCTACTCAAATGCTTGTTTTGGAGATCCTCCACGGGAATCGGTTACTCTAACTCAGAGATGTATCTGTGTGCTTTATACACCCCCTCCTGCATTTCTAGAGTGTGTTCCAAAAGCTGATTACTTGTGTGTCAAGCCACCCCTGCCTTCAGTGCTGTGCTCCCTTCCTGTTCCAGATGTGAGCCTGCAGGTTAATTTATCAACAGACACCGCTAGGATAGTTTCAGGAATACAGGGTCTGTTCTCTCCCGTAGGCATTAGCACTTACAGTCTGGGCTGGGTGCAGGTTCCTTAAACATTGAGCTTCTCTGCGTCTCACCATATTCTGAACTCTTGAATGCTGGGAAGCAAGGAACAGCTTTCCTCCCTTCACTTTACACCCAGCTTGCCACCTGCCTTGCTGGGGAATGGTGAAATCCGCCGTCTGGGCGCCTGGCAGTCGAAGGACGGTTGCAGGCTCTCCAGTACATGCTCTGGTCAACGATGGTGACTTTTTTAATTTTATTTTTTGTTAAGCGGATCTAGCAGCTCCGTGGCCACGATGGTGGGGGCTGTCTGGTCTGTGTAACTCAGAACTTGGGTCTCGGGCTTCAGTTCCTGCTCTTACTGGTCGCGTTCTAGTGTTCAGCTTTGAAACTGTGGCTGATGCCAACTGATTCCCTGTGTTCAAGGTAGCAGGGTGAGAGATGATGGCATGTTGACACTCACTTGGAAAGTAATTGGTTATAGTGCATGCGTTTGTGTTCTTAGACCAGTGGCTCTCAGTTGCTGCCTTTACTACAGTTGCTCACGCTGCTGCCTTTACTACAGTTGCTCACGCTGTGGCGGCTCCCACCCACAGACTTGTTTTCTTGCTACTTTGAAATTGTAATTTTGCTATTGTTACGAACTGCAATGTACATATAACATGCAGGGTATCTGATATGTGACTCCTATGAGGTCAAAACACACAGGTTAAGAAATACTAGTTCAGTTAAATCGTAGCCAGACAATATGGGGCAGTTCTATGGCTGTGCTCTGTATCCCCTTTCTTGTGCCTTAATATACCTTCTCATTTTTATTATTCTTCATTTTTTAAAAGGTAAACTCCCTTTTTTTTCTCCCCCAGAAGCTTGGGACTTCAGTTCAGTTTCACTTGTCCTATTGTGAGTGTGCCCCATGATCCCTGGCATGTGTGCACCCTACTGGATGGCCTGCTGGTCCCACATGCAACAAGGAATTGGGTTTCATATCATTGGGTGCTTGTCTTGCTCAGTTCCCTGTCAGAATCCATTTGAAGTCCTCTGTCCCACCCCCACCTTTTCGGTTAGGATGGATTTTGTTTTCCTCTGCACTTTACAGCACTTGGGTCTATATTTGATACAGTGTTCATTAGTGTCTGAGTTAGGTAATGTTTCTGTCTCTGTGCTGACTGACTCAGGACGGTTAAGAGTGGAACTGGTTGAGGACTGTATCTGTTTCATTCTGTAAACCAGCTACTGTGGCTTTGCTTCTCACAGAGCCGCATGCAGCGAGAGCTTACGGGATTAAGTTAGCATTAAGAAACAAACACGAAGCCATTCCAGGATTCTGCCAAGAGTGCCATAACTAAACAGCGCAGACTGGATGGTCTAAACATTATGTTTTTCTTTCCCTCACAGCCCTGGGACCTGGAATTCCAAGATGAGTATTTGGCAGGGTTGGCCCTTTCCCCTTGGCACACAGACACCACTTCTGCCGTGTCCTCAGAAGGCCCTTCCTTAGGTGCCTGTGTCCCTGGCCATCCTCTGTGCTTCCTCTCATTAGGACAGCAGTCACACTGGGTTAAGACCTGCCTTAATGGCCTCACTTTAACTTCATCACCCCAGCTAATTAATTTTAACCTGATTAAATATCTTGTCAGTAGATATGGTCATTTCCTGAATTACTAGGTCCTAGAGCCTCAGCTGTGAACATTGGGACCGCACAGTTTATCCCATTATAGCCTTGATGTATACGAATGTGAGAACCTGGTGGGAAACATCACCTTCTGCTGTGGGGACCTCATCTTTGTGCTTTCCACTGCACATTTCTCCTATTTGAAAGCCTCCTGTATGGCTCTGTAGTTTTGTTCTTGGGAGGAATGTGGCTGGATTCTCTGCATGACAGCCCATCTGTAACTCATATCAGTTAGAGCCTGGCCTGTTCAAAGGGTGGTTCATGATCAGCAGCATCAGCAACATTTGTGAGAGGGCGAGGAAAGGGAGCCCTCAAGCTGCACTCCACTCCATGTTTCCTGTATTAGATCTGCATTTTAATCAGGTGCCCAGGAGATGGCTTGGTGCCTTCATATTTGAATGCTGACATAAATTTGCCATACTGGGGAAAGATGGAACAATCATGCATTCTTTGCCCTTGGATCCATTGTGCTCTGTCCTGTACTGTGGGGGCTGCCCCCCTCCACACACACATAGAAAGCCCCTTTCCAGGATCCCATGAGCCCATGGGAGATTAAAAACATGTCTAGTGGCAGATCCTTCTTCGTCATGGCCCCATGTTCTGCCAGTAAGGACTAGCCCATGGTGGTTGTGGTTCCGTGGCAACAGGGCCTCCAGAAACATTTCCTCCTCTCTGCCACTTATCTTGTGCTCACTTCCTGTTGCCTGTGGGTGAGTTCACCATCCCTGGTGGCTTTCTAGCAACTCCTTCATAGCTACTGGTAACCACAGAGGCGTGCATGGACTGGTTGCTCTTTCTGGTTTGGTGCATCACGCATCCCAGATGTTTTAGGGCTGGTGACGTTTTTTCAAGCTTTCCTCTAAAAATGCAATTAGAGAATCCTTTCTCCATTCCAGTGCCCCATGCCTCCCTCTTGTTGCTCTTTGTTTTATCAGCTTTGCGCATGTTTGTTTCTCTGTCCAGTTAGGACTACAGCACAGGGCTAGGAGCTGTGTGGCAGATGTCACGGCAGAAAAGAGCATGGCCTTTGTGCGTGTCCGGAGCCAGGGACTTACAGCCAGGTATTGTTGCTGGTTGAGTTCCTCCAGCTTCAGCTGGCCTTCTTGCTGTTCCACAGATTGCATGCCTTTCTTGCTGTAGACATAGTCTTTGATCACTTCAGTGTCTGACTGGATTTTGGATTTTCATTGCCCCTCAGGGGGCTTCAAACTGTGTCAGAGAATCAGCAGGGTGTTCTCATACAGATCCCGACACCAGCAGTTTCCTTGAAATGTGTACTAATTGCATAAAAGTAACTTGACAGTTTTTTTTTTTTTCAGGTTTTAATTACGTGGAATTATTGTGCATCTTATACCCAGTTGCTGTTTGCTGGGCTGAAGGTAGTGTCTGGGGCATATTTGAACCCACATGATGATGATATCAGATTGCACAGAGTTTGGTTTTAAATTGTGCTGGTGGCTTGATAGTTCTTCTTTGGGGGAAGTATTTGGGGAACAGGAGTTCATGGCTGGGATGGAGAGCACAGTGACAGAGAGGGCCTTTACTCTTTCATAGCTTCTTAAGTAACACAGAATATAATAGTAAAATGCAAACAGGAGCTTTTCCTGACTTAAGGTTTTCTGAGTTTAAATTCCACAGAGAAGCATGCTACTTCTGTTTTATGCCAGAGTGAATAAACTGAGCTGTTTGTCTCTGCAAGATTATGGCAATCTATAAAGAGTCTTTCCCTGGCTTTCTGCAGTTTCCTTGCATGGCCTGGAGGGGATGGATTTGGAGCACACTGGGAAGTGTGCCATCGCCCAGCAGGTGTGCGACATGGTAGGTTTGGAAGACGAGTTTCCTGCACTTCTCTGGTTCTCCTGGCCAAGGCACTGGACCTTCTGCTTTCTGGAAAACCTACATCAAAGCATGGGGAAGACACTTTTTTCCCCCTTTTTTGAGACAGGGTTTCTCCGTGTAGCCTTGGCTGTCCTGAACTCAATTTGTAGACCGGGCTGGCCTCGAACTCACAGAGGTCCGCCTACCTTTGCTTCCTTGAGTGCTGGGATTACAGGCGTGTGCCACGGAGCCTGCCACGGAACCTGGCTTTTCTTCTTCTTCTTCTTTCTTCTTTCTTCTTTCTTTCTTCTTCCTTCCTCTTTCCTCCTTCTTCCTCCTTCCTTCCTTCTTTCCTTCCTCCTTCCTTCCTTCCTTCCTTCCTTCCTTCCTTCCTTCCTTCCTTCC
>NW_026586816.1:7075544-7144049 GCF_907164565.1 Psammomys obesus
TCCTTCCTTCCTTCCTTCCTTCCTTCCTTCCTTCCTTCCTTCCTTCCTTCCTTCTTTCTTTCCTTCCTTCCTTCCTCCTTCCTCTTTCTTCTTTCTCTTCTTCTTTCTCCTTCCTTCTTCCTTCTTCCTCTTTCCTCTTTCCTTCTTCCTCCTTCCTTCTTCCTCCTTCCTCCTTCTTCTTTCTCTTCTTCTTTCTTTTTCTTTTTTGGTGATATCTTCTTTGAGATGAGCCAGAATGCTCATCTGGGATAAGATTTTATTTATGGCCATTAACTTCTTTACATTTTGATACAATACTTTTAGCCATGGAATGTAGGCTTCCCTATCAAAAGTTGTTTTAAGCTATTCCATGATCCAAAACTCTAACTTGAGACATTAAAACATCTGGAATTTGTAATGTGACAGACCAGAAAGTTCATCAAGGGTCTGAGTAGCTGTTTCATATATGACTCTAAACACCATGCATTCGGCACAGTGTTGTCGCTATGCAAAAGAACCAAGACAGGCATACACTAAAGTTCATGATGGCCGGGCTCATGTCAGTTGTCGTTTTATTCAGGATTGGCCCTGGGGGCCATTTCAACCATGCAGTTAGTTCTTCTTCCTTTGATTTTCACTGGAAAAGATAGTCGGCCCAAGTCAGTACCTGCTTATTGGTGCAGGTCATGTGCAGGTAATTCATTTCAAATCTTGATACATTTCTTGTGAGTTGATAATCTAATAAACTTGACTACTGCCTATGCTGCTAAATGACTTCATTTTTGAAAACATCCTCATAATGGATCCTCAGCTTTCCTCAGTGTCTCTTTTTCATTTGTTCATGTCTTCTTCCCTCCTTTCTTTATTGAGCACCCATTTGCTGAGAAGACCCTGCCTTCTAGCCATGGTTGTAGGCAGTGGGCACAGCCTCAGAGCCAAGGAGCAGGTCCTTGCTCTCGCAGGGACTGCATCTAGAGATGCAGTCCTCCCTGATTTTGCATATTCCTTTGTACAGTTCCCCTCACCTTGCATTACCTTGTCTCATCCTTTGATTTCTGATGGATGCAGCCTGAAGTGCATTTGTTGATTAGGCATTATCGTTCTGCTCCCAAGCTCTATGCTGGTTGGGGCCTCAGGCTGTAAGAGCAGCAAGTCTTACTTTCTGGCTCCAATATAATGTTTTAAGGATGGTTTATGTTCAGTTACTTTTTACAGGCTTGTGCATGCCTTTTCTCTTTGCCTCTTCTCCCCCCACCCCCGTCTTTGGGAGGTGCTTGACATATAGGAAGCATTTTGTGAGCATGTATGCACTAGCCTGTACAGCCCTGGAGCCCAGTTTGTGCTTGGCTTACTCAGATCTGCACAGTGGGTGGGTAGGTGGCTTCATGGTCTGCATGACTGCACTGCAGTGCACTACTGGAGAAACTGTGTGGGAGAATGGGTTCAGAAATGAGGTGTGAATTAGAGGAGTTAATGGAGTTACAAGGGAGTGATGTCTAGTTGAGCATAGTACATGGTAGCTATTTGCATGTTTTCAATCATGATAGACTATAAACTCTCTAGGGGTCCAGGGCTGTTATTTTCTTATGTTTCTTCCATGAGTTCTAGTGTCCTGGTATTCTCAGTGAACCATTTCTGGGCTTGGTTCTGTTCTCTTATTTCTAAGATGCTTAAGGACAAGCTTGAGGAGTTTTGCTAGGTCTTTATTGCTACAAGCAACAAGAACGTTCGGACATCTCATTTGCTGCTGTCTCAGTCAGTGTCTAAAACTTATATGTGGCTGACATACAAGTTAGCTGTGAGCATGTTGCCTAAATCTACAGGAACAGGATAGGCTTATTTCTTGTCCCCAACGCCCAGTCTCCCATCAGTGGTTCTCCAGTCTGTTACCTTTGTCTCCTTGCCTTCCCAGGCAGGTCTGAAACTGTGTGTATGCCCCTGGTGCTCATAGTAAGGAGAATTGAAAGGAGGAGGGATGTGAGGACTGGAGGGTGGTTGAGTACCATGTAGTAAAGATGACTTAAGAGATGCTTATTACAATATACTTCTGCTTATTCCACACAACAGGGTAGATGACCTTGTGCCTCTGAGCAGAAGTCACTGTCAGTACTCCATGGGCCAAGCACTTTGTCCTTTTAAAGTGTGCTCACACATTTTGTCCCATTGGCTCTTTTGTGATCTTAAAGCAAGCTAGAGAAGGGCTTTTGCACTTCTGCAGTATGCAGTTGTTAATTTTTCAACCTCTCATTAACTGCCTGTTAATTTCTGTCAGACTGTTTTAAACTTCTGCTGTTGAAGCTGTTTTGTTGTTGTTGTTGTTGTTTTTTAGATTAAAGGCAAACTAGTAAACCAAGGGCATTGTTTTCTACAGCCAGGACTTGGTAATTAATGGGGAGGTGTTTGGCGACACTGCTTTACACTCGGCAGGGTCAGAGGAAGCACACAGATCTGGCGGTAAGAGTGGCAGGCTGGCCATGTTTCTGTTGGTGGCTCTTGCCTTCCAGGAGCTGCTCACAAATAAAGGCTTTCTGGGTGTGCAGTGCTTCTTGCTTTTGAATAAAATCTATGGAGCAAAAGGCCAAGAGTAAGTCAAATGCACCTTGTTAAATGTTGGTACTGTGTGATAAATCATTTTGGATACATCAGGGCATTTTCTCTTCATCTTTTGCAGTGAGGCCTGTGTGCCGATGGGCTCATACTGCATGTTTATTGCCAGTCAGGGAGGAGAAGATTGCCTGGTCATAGGGAAGTGTGCTTTATGTACGCCTGTACTCACTGGATACTAAATCATGGGGCCATGCTTTAGTTGGCAACGAATGTTAAGGAACAGGCAGTTCACGGTAGATAAGTTTATTGTTCCGGCATCCCAGCTCCCATTTAACGTGTCTGAGCTGATTTCTGAGAGCAGTTGGTTGGAAGCAGGCTGGTGGCAGTGAAGTCACACAGGACCTGGGAAGGAAGGAGAAGGTTCTTTATCTTCCTAGACTGATGACCTTCACCCTGCCTGTCACTTACCCTTTTGTTGATCTTGGCTGCATTGACCCTGTTGTTTCCCAAACTGTCATGGTAAGATGTAGGTAGTGGTGGTTCCTGTCAATGAGCTGACTTTGCATGGGTAAAATGCTGAGAAGGCACAGTCCCCATTGGGGTTTTATAATCCAGGTCAGTGGATCCCTTTAGTGAATTCATACTGATGTACAACTAGGCTGCCAATAATACGTCTTCCTAACTGGGCACATCAAAACATATATAGCTTGGGGTTGGGGAGATGGCTCAATGGTTAGTAATGCTGCCTGTCCTTCCAGAGGATCCAGGTTCATCTCTTAGCACCCACATCGTAGCTCACAGCTGTCTGTAACTCTGGTTCCAGTACATTGGACTCCCTCACTCGTGCAAGCAAAACACCAATATACATAAAAGAAAATAAATTAAAAAGAAAGTGAATAAAGTGTAATTAATAAAGAATTTAAAAAAAATTAAAAAGAAACCCTACATAGCTTGGTGCAGATGCAGCATGAAATAAGACGTTTTATCTTAGGTAGTGTTTTCTGTGTTTATTCGCTTGAAATAATTGAAAACCCATTTCCAAGCAGCTTTAAATAGAGCAGAGTGTAAAGAAGCTCACAAGAAAAAAAAAATGTGACAGGGAGGGCTGTATGAGTGGTTCCATCAGGGATCTGGTTGTCTGGGACTCTTCTTGATTCTGTGTGTTGGCGGGGGGTTACTTTACCCTCAGGCCTAGTGTTACTGGCTGCCCTGAGAATGGCAGAGTGAAGGTTGGCACTGCAGTTTTATGTCTAGTCACCCTACCATCTGAATTCAAGTTTGAGCTTCCGATACCCCACAAAAGCCAAGCTTTTCAGTGACTGGTGGGCTTCTTAGTCATTTTCTGTGCTCAGGGAGAGTGTATCTGACTTTCCATACTGTGGTTATCTGTATGAAGCACCATGAGTAGAAGTGGCCCAGCCTAATTGGGGATGAGTTGAGCCCATCTTAGGGACTAGGGTGCGGGGAAGCTGTTTACTGTATCCAAACCAGGGGAACCCTGGAGACATGTTCCATGTTCTCTCCACAGACACAGAAGCTAGGCATCAAGCATAGTATAAAATAGAAAGCATACCCAAGGCAAACAGGTGTGTGGTCATTTACACATTCTTCTCTTTCTTAGGATCAAACATTTTGAGTCCTTCCTTATGAAGTTGGAATTTCATGTTCCCTTAGGGAGTTCCCAGAAAGGGTCCCCTGAGCACCAGTGGTGTGGTTTGAGCCTTCTGCAGTGGTTCATCTGTCCTACTTGGTGATAGTTACTATGTGAGGCAATTTGGCATCCCTGTGTTTGCGTGGCAGCAGCGGGCTTTAAGAGATTGCTTTCTCTGAGTACCCTGGTTGGTTCTGCTTCTGTGCTGTGTAAGGAAAGCAGCAGGTTTGGTTTACTCAGACAGAGGAGCTCCCACGTCTCTTTGCTAAAGCCATGGTTTTAAGCAGCATGTGTCTGTAAGAAGTAGAATTAGCAAGTGGGCTTATACTGAAAAGGAAATGTGGACCTATGTTGCATGCAGACCTTCATTGCCAGGATACTCTGCTCCTTGCAGAAATGGAGGTGTTTCAAATCCTTGCTCTATTAGTCTATACTTTATGGCATCTGCTTTGTCAGGTAAAAGCAGCTTCCTGAGAAAGTTGTCTGTCATAAAGACAAGACACTGAATTCCAAATGGTTCTGACTTCCTTGAATTTGGACAACTGAAACAGTACTGAGTATGGTCACCATTGATAGCTAACAGGCTTTATATTAAGCCTTTTTTATTTTTACATTAAAGTAAAAATTATATTTTACAGATAGAGGTAACAGATTTGACTAATGCTATGTTACACAACTGCCTGTAACACTTCTTTAATTTGATAAGCCTATTTTATCATACTAAGTAATGTACATACAAGTTATTCTTCACCTCATGCGAAGTGGTTTCTATCCAGAATCTCTTGGGGATATTCTCCACAACCCTCAGGTGTTTGTGTGTGTATCTATATCTGTTTGTGTGAAGGTTACATGTTGAGTGCAGGTACACGGATGTGGTGTGTGTGTCTTTCCCTCGCTATCTCTGTGTGTGTAGGTGAAAGGTTGACCTTGGTGTCATTTGCTCAGGAACTATCCTCTATTTTTCTGAGACATGGTCTCTCACTGGCCTTGAACTGCTCAAGAGGGCTAGGTTGTCTGGCTGGTGAGCTTGTAAGGATATTTTCAAAAGACAGTTTTCTCAGCCCTATTGCACATGTATGAAAGGAGAAGTTTTAGGTGTAATGCTTTAAAAAAAAATCATTTTTTTTAAACAAGTGCCCTGAGCCTTGCAACATTTCGAACTGTGCTCCTAACACACATGGCAGGTAGCTGGCTAAGAACACCTCTCTCATTTCTCCCACACTGTTTCCTGCCTGGGTGTTGACTCTTCTGGTTGCACTCATGCTGTCACTAGGTGTTATTGGGTGACACCATTTGAAATGAAGGATGACAGTTTATTCATAGAACCTTCTTACAAAGTTAGCGTTATTCTTTAAATATAGTGTGACAGCCACTCCCTCCATTGTGACCCCCACCTTGGTTCGCAGAGAACCCTCCATCTTTGCTTGTAAGTTATTTCCTGTCCTTTTAGGGTTAACAGTCACTGAAACATTTGCTCCTTAGCCCAGGTTTGCTGATGCTGAGCTTCACACGATGGAACCCTGTAAGTATATCTTGTTCTGATGTTTGCCACTTTTGTGGGATATGTCATCTGTAAGATTCATACATATTGCATAACACTGTGTTTTCTCTCATCTAAATTTTTGTTGTTGTTTTTAAGATACAGTTTTATGTAGCTCAGGGTCCTTGAATTCTTAAGCCTGAGCCTATACTGTAGTCTAGGGCCCCACTGTCTTCATAGTAATATCCATTTGAATATAATCTCCAGTATTTTATTACTGGGAGCAGTCAGTGCCTTCTTGAACATTCTTGAGCTGCTTTTCCAGGGTGTGTGCATTCACAGACCCTCTTATCCTCCTTTATGAGAATTCTCCTGTTTGTGTCTGTCCTGCCTTGATAGTCTGAGCCCAGTCCCTGCTCCACTCCACATAGCTGGCTCTCGTATGAGCTAGGCCATGTGATCAAGCTAAGATCCTTCACCTTAGTAGATCATGTCTGGTCCAGCAAGGGCAACCTGGCCATCCAAAGATTTCAGGACTTTACCCAAAATCTTTATTTTGGCTCATTGCTAACGTCACTTACCTTGGGAAGCAGTAAATAACATCTACCCCTCCCCTACAGTTCTAACAACAAGCCAAGGTGTGATTCCACTGAAGTCTACTCTGGGGAACCAGTAAGAGCAGTCAATGAGAGATGACACACAGGATCCTGGGAGCTAGAAGGTCAGCACCCAGCATGCATGGTGAATTCCCTGCAGCCACATAGCTGACTCTTCCAGTCTATCTTCTGCCCTCTCCCAGACGCTCTTAGGCTGGTGGAGTTAGGGCAGGATTGCAAAACTGTTAGAAGGAATGCTGGGTATCCAGGTAAGGCGTCCATGATCCTCCCTACCTTCCCTTCTCACGGGGGAAGATCAACAGTCACAGCAGCCATCTGTAATGACTTTGGCCACTAGGTCACTTTTGACTTGGAAGCTTGCCCTGTATAACAGCTCTGTAAATGCATCCACCCTCAGCCTTAGTCCTATCTGTGGAGGTGGCTGTTGTAAACTCCAGTTTTGGCCAATGTTTTTTCCTTTTAAGATGATTGTGAGGTTGTTAACTAGTCCTCTATACTCTGTGTGGATTGTCCCCCTTTGTCAGTCCTCCCTTTTAACAGATCTTTAACTTGTGTCCAATAAAACTGAGGATATCTGTCTAGTGTTTTTTCTTTACAGGCAGTTTGAGAATGTAGGTCCTTGCTTTGTTTGTCCTCCCACATTGCCTTGTACTCAGCACTCAGTGCCGGCAGCTGTGGAAACACTGGCAGAGGGGGTGCCCTGTGTCACAGGGGTTGTTTCAGGGCAGACTGTCTAACTCTAGAGTGGAATACACAGCTTCTAATTCTAAGTCTATTATCTCATATGATCTGCCACATTTTAGACATGCATTTATTATAGAAATGCCATATTAATAGAGCATGCATATTAATGTATGGTATATATTAAATTCTACACTGTACACTATTATATAATTATATAATAGAGCATAGAATTCATGTGTTTTTATAAGTTTTTTCTCTAAAAGTATTTGTTAATTCACCTGAGTTTTACATTTACAGTGCATCTCAGTTCAGATGTCAAATTGTCATTAGATTTACTGGATATACATTTTGATTTAGAAAAACTTACACATTAAAAACAGTGTCCATACTGAATTTGCTGTCAACGTACTTAAGTTTTTTCCAGTAATGTAAATTTTACTTTGCAACTTTAAATCAGTGAAGTGCAAGTTCAGTTTTCTTCCAGCATTGAAGGCTCCGTAGCCACAGGTGCCGAGCCCTGTGACTTGTTATATTGAAGGCTTGGTAGCCACATGTGCCAGGCAGTGTTGTTACATTGCTTTCCTCATTCAGCAGTGCTGCCAGGGCGGGATGCTGGGTTTTCCCACTTTTACAGGGAAGAAAACTGAGGGAAGAAGGGAACAGCTGCTGTGGGGAGCAGCAGGAGGCCCCCTGGAAGATGTGTGCTGTGTTGCTTGGCTCTTACTGTTTGAAACTGACCTTTCTTTAATTCTGGGATGGGTTGTACTTTTACTTTTTTTTTTTTTTTTCATTTTCAAATGCGTTGTTTTCCTATGGTTCCTTTTACCTTTTCATTTTGTAAAGATTGATGGAAAAAAACAGTATTAGGAAGTGATTTTTTGTAGTGAATTTGGCTGTCAGTATTTTAAAAACCAAAATGGAGGATGGCCGGTGGGAAAGCCCCATCTGCTCAGTTATCTCCACAAATGTCAGGACTAGATTTGCGCTCTGCAGAACCACGGCTCTGGTTTCCTTCTGTGTTCTGTAACGTTCTTTCCTTAATTGCAACTCTAATCCTCTCTTTTCTCCAAGGCTGGGCTTGGTTCTTTCTGTTTCTTGGCTCCTTCCTCATCTGTCTCTTATGCAGTCAAGGCTGTCTGCTTGGGCGTCCTTCCATTAGCATTTGTTCTTGCAGAAATGATGTCTGTAGGCGTTTTTGAGACTCTTTTTCTTGAAATTGTCCATACAGCTGTGTTCTTGCCTATCTTTACGGGTAATTGTTCTTTTACTTTATGTGATATGGTACTTGCTTTTGTGTGATTTTTCTGTTACCCTTTATTGCAAAAGTGGTTGCTTATAAAAGATATCTTGCTTGTGATTTCTCCACACAGACAGATGGTCCAGATGTGCAGTGTCATGCTGAGTGTTGTCTGCAGAGAATGGAAACTATAGGGATGTTGATAGCTGTGCTCTGTTTCATCCACCCTCAGTGTGCAGTGAGCCCAAATGTCCCCAGATGATTCCTTCCTCCTTCCTACCTTCTGGGATTCCTCTTTCCTGCTGTGGCAGTGTTGTGAGAAACATATCTTTTTGCTACTTATCTTCTTAGAAGGAAATGAACAAAACCTTTCCTGTTTTGAGTATCATTTGTATTCTGAGGGGGTAAATAGAAAAAGTTTAGAGATAATCTTGATTCCTATAATCAAGTCTTCTTAATATATGTTTTAAATAGAAAGAATTACATTTCTCTATCCCTTCTCTCCTTCCAGCCCATTCAAGTTCTACGTTTGCTTTAAAGCATCTCATGCTCCCGGTATATAATTTGTAGCCTTTTTTTCTTTGATTATTGTGTGTGTGTGTGTGTGCGTGCGCGTGCGCGCGTGCGTGCGCGCTCGCTTATATTCATAAACATAAATACAACTGGCTTTGATGTGGGGTCATAGCTGCGCTTATCTGTGTGTCTAAGGATATGATTTAGAATGTAGTAAGGAATTGTGCTGGTCTAGCGGAGCGGTGCTAGTAGCTTCTTTTCTAAGATCCATGACTGCACTAGCCCTGGGAAGTGGCTAGATTTCCAGTACCAGCATAGCAAGATAAGCATAGAGCTGCAGTAAGTGGCACTCGTGTGTCCGTGGTACCTCATAACTGTCTGATTGGATTTAAGACATCCTCAACAGGAGGGGTACCATACCCAGTACTGGAAACTATCAGCTTGCCAGGGCTGGTGAAGGCATGGGCCTTAGGAAGGAGTCTATGTAAGTATCACATCCAATTATCTTGGCTTATACTTGGCTGTGTCACTGGATAGTGTGACTTTGCTCAAATCATGCCCTTTGCTCTTGGTCTCAGTTTTTTTTTTTTCTGTCATAACTGGAATTTCTGGCTTGGGTAGTCCTGGGGATCCTTTTTCTCAGAGAAGGACTTGATTTTCCAGGAACCTGCAAACAATTTTGTGGACGTACCATCACGTGGGGCACAGACACTTAGCCACTACTCTTTGTCTTCAGTAGCCTTTGGCAAGGGCTTCCTTTTTGCGTCTTGCCCCTGAGCATTATTTTTTTTCCCATATATGCCCCTAGAACCTTGCATCAGTCTTGGCAATTATAGAACGAGCTACAGATTCCAAGTGTGCAGCGGTGGGTCTTCACGAACAAACACGTCTGTATTTTGGAAATAGGTGAACAAACACACTATTATCTGTGCTCTAGAAACCTTGCCACGCCTCCTGGGTCACCCTTCCTTCCACGAAGGAGTCTGAAGCCTGACTTCTGGAAGCTGGTTATGATTATATCTGTGTAGACTGGCCTTCCATGTTCATACCATGTTTGTGAGATACCTCCGTTCCTGTACAGTCAAGTCTTGTGAACTGAACTGGCTTGGCTCATATCTGACTGTGTCATAGCTGTAAATGTCACAGTTTATTCACCCATTCTTCTTGCATTCTTCTGCTGCAGCTGTTAGAAATAGCTCTACTTTGAACCTTCTGACCCCTGTCTTTCAGTGAATATATACAAACACATTTGAAAGGAGTATTTTGGGTCACAGAGTAGAGGCATGTTCAGCTTTAGTAGATACCGGACTTAGCCTGCCAGAGTCCATGCTATGTCTAATCTTACCTGCCACAAGGCACACTCTCTCCAGCAATGTTTGCTGGGCTGTTTCATCTGTCTGTTTAGTGGGTATGTAGCTGTATCATATTATGGAAATGTTTTGAATTTCTTAATGGCATGAAAAACTTTTTCCATTAGTTGTTGACTGTCATTTCTTAAATGACTTTCCCTAAGACCTTATCAACCTTATCAGAGTTGTCCCAGTCACCAATCACTGCGTGGTCCTGTGGCTTTCTCCTGTTTGCTTCATACTACAAACTTTCCGTTCTGTTGTCTCAGAGAGCATTGCTCAGCTCATTTCCCTTGGTTTACAGGGCCTTAAGGGAGTGTTTGGGGCCTACTGAGCAGTGCTCTGAAAGTGTCCCAGGTGTGGGTCTTTTGGTCTCCTCTTAGCTTCATTTCATTCTTTCTCCTTGATGAGAGAAAGAATTCCATCCCTTTCTCCTTCACTCACTCTTTTTTCTTTTTTCTTTTCTTTTTTTTTTTTTTTTTGGCCTACCCCTTGTTCATCTTTTGTCTTGTAAGCCATTGCCTCCAAGCCACGGACATTTCTATTAGCCAGGCTGAGGTTATTTTTGTTAAATGAGAGAGTAATGACCTTGACTGTAGTAGGAAACTCCAGGTCTGATTGCTTAGACGACTTCCTCATTTTAGACAAGCATCCCCTAAAACCTGGACAGAGGTCGAAACCAACTGTGCCAACACAACCTCACTCACCAAGAATGTTCTGTAATATCCTCCTCCAGCAAAGGCACCCTCTTGAGTGAAGTGTTTCCTACTTGTGTTCTTAGTTGCTATTATTATTAGTTAGACAACACAGCCCCATGTATAACCTGCAGGGTAATAGAAGAATACATAGTGTGTCCGTCACCAAGTCAGGAGCCACCCTGTTTTCAGCTCAAACCTGCTCGGTGCTGTGCGCTGCCTCTTGGTGTGTGCGACAGTGCTGTGTGTGGCTTGATAACTCCAGACTTGCAGGCGCGTGATTGATTGCAGAGATTGTCTTGTTGACACAGACTGAAAAGGTGAGGAGGGGCCTGTGGAAGCACCTTGGCCAAGTTCTTTTCTTCTCCTGTTCTTCCCTCTAACCTCTTATTTTATTTTAACCTCTTATTCTCTTATTTTTTTTCTTCTGTTTTAAACCAAGATGTTGAAATTAAGAGAAACTAAGTGACTTGGTCTCAGTGTTCTAGAATTAGAAGCAGGGCTGGGACATACTCCCTCTTCCAACCTGATGTTCCTAAGTTGTGACTTAGATACCTAATCATCTGGGAACCTAGGTTCACTTCACTTTGATGAAGAGACCATAGCTAACCTGCATGTTTTAGAGCATAATTTTAATGTGTAGTCTTCAAAGACAAGATATACTGAAACTAGTAACTAGTCTATAGTGAATTTCATTTGCATTTAAATTATTCTTCTTTAAAGTTTTTGAAAGTTGATTTAGTACAAATGACTTATATTTATTATTATATTAAGCCAGAGTGATTATTTTTGTTAAATGTAACAGGAATTCTATATATGTCTTCAGAATCACAAAGTACCAGTCTGCTGTTAGTAAGTAAACTACAGTCTTTTTCAATTCAAACAAAAATATCAGAGAGCAAAAGTCGTGGCAATCAAGTGTGTATGTTTTCAGTAAGCCAGTCTCATCATATTCTACATATTGTACAGAAGGGGGTCACGCTACGTGGCAGTCCCGAGTATGGACAAAGCTGTTGTGTTTAAAAAGCAATCCATTTTCTTGTTTTACAGTACTCGTTTACCATGAGAACAGTGAAATAGATGTGCTGCTGGGAGCACTTTGGTTTCTTAGCACTAGATGGCACCGCAGTTGGGGAAAACGGTCTTATCTAGGATCCTGGGTAGTGAAGCTGTCTGAAAGGGCAGGATGTACAGCCAAGGGGAATTGAAGAGGCCACCGGTGATTTCTGGGTAAAGGGTTTGTGAGAGACGAATTGTGAAGAATGTAGCATTAGTGTCTATTTAGCTGGTGCCCTCTTGAAGTCAGATTGAAGCCTGATGCAGAGATGTAAACACATCTTCATATTCTAGAGTTCCATTCTCATCCTTCCAAAGCAGCTTTTCTAAAGGTGCTTTAGGGAAAGAATAACAGATGCTGCTTTACATTTAAACCTTGGCTCTTAATGTGTGTCACAGGCAGTCATTCTGATTGCCTACTCTTAGAAAGCTGGCCTGCCTTTTTCCCTTCTTTTTCCCTCCCTCAATTCTTCCTGCTTGTCTTTCCCTTTTCATTTATGTGTTTCTTCCCCTAAGACTTGTTTTGTTGTTTTGTAATGACCTTTTACACCACAACGTTTTCATCTCTGGCTCTAAGGAATTTTTAAGAGAACTAAAACTGGCAGTGCCTAGTGTACTCATTCTATGTCATTCCGTGTATGTTTGAGGATACCCACACTAGCAAAGGTGCCCTGGGACCTGGGATAGGAGAGAGAGAGAGTTCTCTTTTTGGCTTCATCCACTGAGAGCCAAGAGTCTTCTGAAAGGATGCTTGGATTGGGTCTCTCCTCCCCGCAACTCTTTCATTGTTTACATGGAAGTAGGCAGAAGGTATTGAGGCACAGGCACATGAACGTGTAAGGTAGCAGAGAATAATGGTGAAGGTCACCCCACTTAGGTAGTTGCTGGCTGTTTGGCTTGGGTGACTTACTTAGACTCTCTGTAGTTGAGTTTCATGATCTGTGAAATGGGGCCCATAGTGGTGCTGTCTCATTGGGTTGCTGTGAGAATGAAAGGGTGGTTGTAAACCTGCTCTGACGTTGGGAGTCCTGGGTTGGGGAGGAAAGGCTTTCTCATACCTCGAGTTCAGAAGTATCAATTCTCCTGGAGAACTGAAGCTTTCAGGGAAAGTTGGGAGGAATATAGGGTAGTGGTTGGGGCAGAAGAGCCCAACTATAAAAAGGGTGTGCATCATATGATAGCAGACCTTAATTTCCCGCTTACTGCTCCTCTTTCTTCAGTACTGCTCCAAAGAAAATAGTGAGCTAATTTAAATTCTCGTGGTATCTTCTGAAGACACTTTTCCCGTTTAGTTTCATTATCTGAACCATCAGTATTTCTTTTGAAGTGTTTAAGTAGTGTATTGAAATTTCTTACTCATTTCTCTGATTTCGCATTGAATTAATGACAGAATATTCAAAATGAATGGCGTCTCAGGGCTGATCTTATCCAGCCTTGTCGTGATACTGTGGGGATCAGAACCTACTGCAATCTTCTCAGGAGTCCATAGGAGTGGGTGTCCAGACTGAGGTCACAGTAGTAGTATCTGATATCCAGTTCAACATCCTTCGCAGAAGTGATCTCTCTGGGCTGTTCCCTTGTCTCTCTCCTTCCCAGGATGCATTAAACTTTATTATAACAAAAAGTTACAAATAAAAAATGCATAAACTTTAGATTTTGGCCTTCAGGAAGTGTTTGTTGATGAACTATTTTAGTATTATGTCAGAGGAGTGAGTGAGCTCTTTAGGTGGGTGTGGGAAATTCCATGCCAAAGCAACTGGACAGGATTCTGTAGGTACGTGGCAAGGGAGGGAGAAGGGAAAGGAAGGCTGCTCTCTTGCAGACAGTGGCTTTCAGAAGTGAGTGGAGTGTTTAGTTTCCCAGAGCTTTCATGCTGCTTTTTATCTGCTGAGTGTTGCTGTACATTCTTTAGGCTCCAAGGCTGGCTCTCCAGTGTCCACTGAAAACTCTGCTCTGAGGTAAAGGTGTACATAGATGAGGCTGGCAAGACTCAGGAAGGATGTAAAGTCAGTAGACAATACCTGACCGCTGCAACCAAAGAGACAAGCTATAGTAAGAAGCAGTGTCCATATTGGGAGAAGCTGGAGGGGCTCTTTGGCACCCATTCTCAAATTCCTCTTCTGAGGATTTGAGGTAGCATTTAGGCTTAAATAAAACACCGGTAGAAGTATGGCCCTATCATTGGGCCTGTCATTGACCCATCCTTGTCTCCTACAAGACAACTTGCCAGCACTGTGTGAAGTGCTCTCTTTCTTGGGAAACTAGTTTGTCCTCTGTGTGGTCCCTTACCCCCAGCTTCCTTCTCCCAGAATGAAATTTCTGGGGCTATTCTAATTCTTTGGGGACCATTGTTTCAACAGTCTGATAGCCAAAACACACACATGTCTCTTTTTAGGATAAGGTTGGTAATACTGGGATGCCACCAGCAATCATGAGGTTTTAAAATATTTCTCAGCCCACATGGGACTCCTTTCTTCTGGTCTGGTCATAGGCCCTTTACATTTGTACTATCGAAGTTCTATATGATTGAAGTGCAGTTCCTGCCGTCGCTATCCAGCATTCCACCCTGTAGACCATGGAATGGGATGGTGGTTAGCATCCCCTGTGGCCTGGGAGTGTGGTGCTGAAGCATGGCCTGACCACTTCTTATCACTGTGAGCCTCAGCTTTCTCCTCATACCTGGTCTAGTAGTCACTCCTACATGAGTGTAATGTATGTAAAATGCTCAGCATAGTGTCTGTAGATATCCGCAGGCTTCTCCTACTACGAAACAAATGGTAATTAATTTAGAATATGTTTTCCACATGTATGTCTCAATTACTCCAGTTTCTAGAGGAAGATAGGACATAGGCATAGGGGATAAACAAATGGACAAGACTGTTAATAATAGTTTGTTAAAAAAAAATAACAGGCAGAGGGTTCCATTTGGTCTTCAGACTGTATATTAGCAAACCTGGCTTAGAAGATAAACTCTATCAGCAGATAAGAGCAGACGTGGTTCTAATTTTTAAAATACTGTTCATATTCATCTTTATGTGAAAAGAGGCATGAATGTAGAACTTGTGATACTTCTTGACATATTTTACTATATTTGAAAATAGTAAACTAGGTTAAATAATGCTTTTTACCTTTAAAGTTTACAAAATCACAAAACACAAAATATGTTTTTAAAGATTTTTTTTAAAGTATGTGTGTATGTTTTATAGAATGGCTACAGACAGTTAAAGAAACAAGGAGTTTCAATGGTAAGAGTTAAGCTGGAGGAGCAAGGTGAAGTAAGGATCAAACCAAGTCAAGGGCTCCGGGACAGTTGTGAGCGCTCTGTCCTTTGGCCCCTTGATGCATATACTAGGTGGCGAGATTACAGGTGAGTGGAGCAGTCTTCACCTCAGCACTAGGCGTCTACCTCTTTATGGGATGGAGGTGAGGACATTATACTTCCTGTGCTCTGCAGTGTCTTCATAGCTGATGGGACCTGGTTTTCCGGACACGTTTTTATATACTCGTGTGCCTCTACAGCCCCAGTTCTTGCCAGTGCATCCAGAGAGTGGTGCCGTTGCTACTCACAGGAATGAGTCGTTTATTACATTCTTATATGTGGGTGGTGCTGGACCGATGGTACTGTTCACTGCCACTCAAGGGCAGAGTCATCTCCATCCTCCAGAAGGAGTCCAGTACTGCTTATAAAATTGAATCTCTTAGGGCAGGTCTCAGTCTGCAACAAACAAAACAACACTGTTTTGCACAGTATGGAGTGAATTAAGAGTGGGGTACAACCTGACCTCAGCATCACCATAATCCCTTTTAAGGGTGGTGCTCCTAGTGACCTAACCACTTGGTTGCAAATTCCTCATTTCACATCTAAACACCATGGTAGTGTGGACCAAGATTTCAGTGCAGGCCTCCAGGGTAGAGCACATCTAAAGCGCAGCATGCATCGTCGGCTAGCTCCCTAGCTCCATGTGTTTCATTCTTTTCTCTCATGCATCTTACTCAGGCCTTGTCCTTTTGGAGTGTGGGCCTTTCTTGGTAACTCTTCAGTCCTGGGTACTTTCTTTCCTCTAAGGTTTACTTTGTGTGAAATTCAAGTGGTCAAACCCACTTTCTTGTGGGTTAGCATTGTCAGCATTGTGCTTCCTCCTTTCCCTTTCTACTTCCTCTAAAGTTGTTTTCCTGTATAGCTTTTGGGTTTCTTTTTTACACACTTTGACAGTCTCTTCTGATTGGTATATGATCATTGATGTTGAAGGTGATTGATTGATACTTATTGTTATTTTCTTTTTCTTGCTGTGTTTTTATGCATGTTTTGTTTTTCACACTGTTTTTTGCTTTTAATGAAACATTTTATGTGATTACTTTGTCTTCTCTGTTCTTATCATGTCAGTTATGCTTCTTTTTAAAAGCACTCTGGAAATTTCAGCTGCCCTGAGTCACTTTGAAACAATGTCACACGACTTTGTGTACAGTGCGTGTGTCTCTTGAGGAAACACTTACTCCCCATCTGTAGTGTTGTGTGCTTAACAGTCACAGGTTCATGCATGTTTGCTTGCTTTGTTTTGCTTGTTTTGCTTTGTTGTTTGTTTGTTTTAATCTGAACAAGTCTTTACTTTCCCTTTCTCTTTCTCTGGAGGCATTTTCGCAGAAATCTGCATTGTAGGATGCTCATATCTTCCCTTACACCTTGTCCCAGTTTGCTTTTCTCTTGGTGTGATAAAATACTAATGAAAATCAACTTCAGGATGAAAGGCTTATTTTACCCTAGAAGTTATAGTCCGTCATGCAGGAGAAATCAGGGCCAAGACAGGGGCATGGAAGTGAGGCAGGAATGAAGTAGAGGCCATGGAAAAGCACTGTTGACTGGCTTGCTTTTCAAGGCTTGCAGAGCCTGCTTTTCAGACAACCCACGGTGTATAAGGACTTATAATGGCTTGGCCCTCCAACATCAACCCTAACGTTAATCATCCATCAAGAAGGTGCTCACACAAACTTTTCCATAGACTGTTCTGATGAAGACATTTTCATCAGATGAGTTTCCCTTTCCCCAGATAATCATGGCTGTGTCAAGTTGACAAAAAAACTAACTAGCATATATGTTAACTAGTCAACCACATTCTTGGCATGGAATCTGGGTAGTTGTCAAATGTATTTCTGACTCTTCTCTACAAATTAATTACCTTTGGATTTCTTCTCAAATTGTTTCTCCACCTTTGCTTTTTTTTTTTTTTTTTTCCTCTAAAGTTAGCACATCATTGGTCAGGCCTGGCTTCTTTGTTTTCTTTTTTTAATCTTTGTTGTTTTATTTTGTGTTTCTAAATTTTTTCTATCTTGAGCTTTCTGTTTTTGTTTGCTCTCTGACATTAGTGTAGGAGAAACTGTCAATCATTTTCCTGTCAGATATTCTTTATGCTCCTTTTGCTTTCTTACCTCCTACTCTCATTACGTATGTTACACTCTTTGTGGCTCTCACAGTCCTCAGATGCTTTGCTCTGTGTATGTTCCCCACACCATCTCTGGCTTTGTTGTCTTTGTTTTTTAAGGTTGGGAAACTCCTGTTGAGGTATGCTCAACTTTACAGATTGTTTCTTCACCTATGTCCAGTTACTAATGTGCTTCCCAAGGTAGTTTCCATTTCTGTTACCCATTGTTTTTATTTTTTGTTTGTTGTTGGTGGTGGTTTTACATATGTTTACATATGTTGCTTACATATGCTCACATACTGTCTACTTTTTTATTCGTATAGTTATCATTCTTTTAAATACCTTAGTCTGATAATCTCAGCCTTCTTGACATATATGTGGAACCCTAACTCAACATTGTTGACATAGACACTGATGCAGGGCTCCCATGCTTTTCCCATATTTTCAGACTGTTTATTTGCCTTCTCCCTCTGGCTGTGTGGTTAACTTTTGGTGCTGGCAGCCATGGGTGAATGGTGATAAGGTGGGCATCTGGGTGGGAGGGCTGTGGTAGTGGCCTGTAGTGGCACATGGCACGCTGTTGAGGAGTGTGAGCATTCTGCAGTCCTAGTTAGGTCTCAGTCTTGTGGTGCCCGGTGCCCTGCCTCGGACCATGTTTTTTCCACAGCCTACCTTGGGTAGGCAGGATTGCTAGAAAGAGCAGGAGTTGTTACTCCTTTTCTCTGGGCAGCTTAGACTCTGAGATAACCCTGGCCAGTCACTCTCCTGCAAAATGAGTTTTTAGGGTACAGGTCTTGTTAGCAGGCCCAGAATGCTTTTTGCTATTTCATTTGGCTCCTGGTTTTGTTGCAAGTGCAAGAAAATTCATTCTCTTTTCTCTGAGACCCTGATGGAACTCTTGGGGGAATAATCTCTAAGGCTTGTGTGAGTCCAGGCTCCAGGACCCGCTCCCTGGAACTTTGGCACTAGCAATTGCCCACATTGAGCTTGTACCAGTTGGTTGGTTACTGTTTAGCTTATCCTCTACTGTCTGCCCTGCTGTGGTCCCTAAAGTAGCTGTCTACACTTGGAAGTTGCAGCTCCATATCTGTGATTTACAACTCCAGTTTTGTGATTGATCTAGAAGGAAGTGTTGATGTTTCAGTTTGTTCCTCTTTCTATTTGTTACTAATTTAGTGCTGAAATAGAACCTGGAATTCTGGCCCCAGCTCTTTTGTTCTTTGAAGTAAACCTAGCCTTGGGGGGGATTTGGGGGGAGAACAGGAGTCCTGTAGAATCATGGAAATCCTTGTCTTTGATGGGTCAACTGTGTCCATGGTAACAGTGTGTTTCTCCCCCATCCCCACCTTGATCTTGCTGTGCAAATGCCACATCCTTTCCTGTGTTTCATTTCTTCCTGTCCTCTCTGTTTAACAGGTGATTGCATCTGCCTACTGTGTGCCAGGTACTGTGTCCGAGGTGCAGACAGAGCAAAAGATGCAGGTCAAAGCTTGGCTTCAGGGAGTGTATTCTTTCTCATGAATTCTTTAAGTTTAACAGAACAAGGAAAGAAAAAAAAGAAGCAAATGGGAATAGTTTGTTCTGTTTTTAACACCATATTTTTTTAAAAGTAAGAGCAGGGAGAACTGTCCTCAGCTTTGACTGTATAGGACTTAATACATGACATGATTAAATGAATGTTGAGAATGTATGTAAATGTGGGTGTTAGATGCTTTTTGAATGGCCTAAAAGTGTTTTTTCCCTGTCACCTTTAGTTGTTGAATTATTTAAAATAGTTCTTGTAGAGATTTTGCATATACATTTGTGTTTATAGGAATATGAATAGCTACTGCCACATCTTTTTAAAATAACCTGTTAAAATCAATTAAAATACTGGGTAGTGAATAGTGCATGGGACCATGAAGTGTCTTCACACAGTACTTAAGGGCGTACTTTACTGTTGGACAAGCTGGAGTGATGGAATGGATGCCTGTGGCTACTTCCCAGAACCACATAATTATTAGTGGTACACTCTTTATCAAAGCAGCATAAGTAGATTTATGCTGCATTAATGTAGAACTGTTTTTAGTTTTTGTTATTAGTATCTTTATATTACATTTATTTATTAATTTATTTTTGTGGTGCTGGGAATTAAATTCAGGGGAGTCATTTGTATTACAGAACCTTTTATCTTCCCATTCATTGCAAATAAATACCAGTACAAACGTCAGCTGTGTAGAATTTGTTCTGGTTTTATCTAGATGGGGGAAATAGAATAGAATAAATGATGACTAGAAACTCTTTATTGTCCCAGTGTTAAGCATTTCTTTCTTCTAGGAGACAGAAATGCTTTTCCAGTCTGGCATTGATCCTCTTGAGGCCCCCTTTGCAGAAGGACAGGAATCCTTAGCTCTTCCACATTTATTTTTCAATAGCTGGAACCTGCATGAAGCATCTGATAGATCAGTGATTTACCAAAGGTCATTCCCAGAATTCATGGTAGTTAGAAGCTCAGCTCGTGGTCTCTCTTCATAGAGCACGCAGTTCAACCTACCTGCTCTCGTGTGTGAGAAATGCTCAGCTTGAACAGGTTTTCGGCGAGCATGGAATTAATCCCCAACCCTTGGCAAATGACATTTTCTCTCATTTTGAGAACCAACATTTTTAGACAGGGGTGTGAGTGTGAAAGAGGGAACAGAGGAATTTGGAGTTAGTTCTTTGAAGAAGAGCCCAACAGTTGGGGCCAGCATCTCTAGGGAAATTGACTAACTTGGGGCCTGGAGTAAATGTCTAGCATAAGGTAAAGTATGCCTGGAGTCAGTGCTCTATACTCTTAGAGGTCTCATACATTTGCTAATAGAAATTTGCCCCTTTGAACATACAGAAATGGTGTTTAAACTATCTTTTGGTCATACATTTAGTATTTACACAAGGTAGAATGCTTATTGTGTTTTAAATGTTATTTTAAAACAAAATTCATATCACTTTCAAATGATACTAGAATCTAAAATCATAGAGATTTGATGATATTTACTATCAACCTTGAAGAAAACACCAATATTCTCTCTTCAATTCTGGATAATTTTTATTTCTCCATGAATTTTTATATTCAACTTATCATGTAATTTTTTTTAGTTTAATATGTTTTTGTAAGTTTTTCTTTGATCATTCTATTATAATCTCTTGCATAAAACCATGCAAGTACATTTCAATGTAATTAAACTATTTCTTGTATCCACAAGGCTCTAATTATTTGAAATTTCTTCCGGAGTGAATTATGATTATAATTATTAGTGGCACACTCTTTATCAAAGCAACATAAGTATTATGCATTTTGATAACTAATGATTAAACATTAGAAATGCTATTGCAAGTGTGACATTTAACTAAGTGAAATTGGTTCACCATTCACAGGGCCTTTGGATGAAAGACCCAGAATAATCTGGAGTAAGCAATTTCAAGAAAATATATTGATGTTGTTGGAAGGAGACCTGCTTTAACAGGGTCCTGAGGTTCTAAGTGTTGCTGTGTTGCTGGGTAATCAGCTGGCAGTCACATGGTAGTCTATTTTAGATTGTTTCTATTATTCTGTGTGCTGGTAGGCTGAGATGTGCTCCTTCAGTTTTGATGAAAAAAAAAAGCTCTTAATTCTGCACACTCTAGATGGCTCAAATGTTTTTGTAGTTATTTTTGGTTGTTTGTATTTTTAAATAATTTTAAATGTATTTAAAAATAAATGTATTTTGATCATATCTATTCCCTCCACCAGCTCTTCCCAGAACCTCCAAACCCACTCAACTTCATGTTCTCTATTTCTCTGTGTTTTAAAGCCACTTGAGTCCAATTTGTGTTGGTGGACTACACTAGGCACAGGGCCTGCCCCAGAGTGTTGTCAGTTTGTGAGTTGTCTTACAATTGAAGAAAATAACCTTACTCTTAGAGGAAAAATGAAGTGCCAATAGCTACTTTGCTAATGAAGGGACTTTGTGCCCACTTCCTCCTCTCCTCCATCTTTGGCCTTTATTTGGCTTGAGCCTGTGCAGTTCTTGTGCATGCTGTCACAGTCTCTGTGAGTTCATATGTGTACCTGCCCTGTATTGTCTGGAAAAAAGTTTCCTTGAAGTCATCCACCATATTGTCTGGCTCTTACAATCTTTCTGGCCCCTCTTTCATGTAGATTCCTGAGCCTTGAGGGGAAAGATGTGTTGTAGACTTTCCATTTAGGGCCAAGGACTCTACAAGTCTCATTCTCTGTAAGTTGACCAGTTGTGGGTCCTTGTGCTACTTACCATTACAGCAGGAAGAAACTTCTCTAATGAGGGTTGAACTGTACACTGATCTCTGGGTGTAACACTAAGTCATTACGATTCTTTGTTGTTGTTGTTATATTTAGCAGTTCATACTAGTGGGTTTTCTCCTAGGGACTGTGACATGTCTAGATACAGGTTCTTGGTCTCATTGACAGTGTCACCTGTGGGTACCAAATTATGGAGTGTGCCTTAAAAACCAGAAACAACAAAACCTAAAGTGGTTAGGTTCATAAAGTGTAACATTCATGCCACTGTTACACCAGTGGGCGTTTCTTGTCTGGCATATTGTTTATTGTCCCTTAAAGGGTTCACAGCTTGGTGGAGCTGCTGATTATTTTTCTCCTCTGATAAGAGGTATAGCACCTTCTACCATCATGACATCTAGCTAGTAGAGATGAAGCTTTCAGTTGAATACTGTGTTGTTGTTCTATTCCTGAGAAGAGACCCGTGACCACAGCCACTCTGATGAAAGAAAGCATTTCATTGGGGCTTACTTATAGTTTCAGAGGTTAATCTGTCGCACTCATGGTGGGGAGCATGGCTCTACGCAGGTAGACATGGGAGATGAGAGCTCTACATCTGGAGCCACAGGCAGCAGAAAGAGTGATGCTGGGCCTAGCTTGGGACCTTGAAACCTCAAAGCCCAACTCCAGTGACACATTTCCTCCAACAAGACCACAGGTCCTCCAACAGGGCCACACCCCCTTATTCCTCTCAAGCAGTGCCATTAACTAATGAACAAGCATTCAGCTATATAAACCTATAGAGGTTGTTCCTAGTCAAACCACCACAAATACCAATTAAGTTTCTCAATGTTTTATGATTTCAATATGTGGTTGTCAAGGGAAACAGGTTCTTACTGTCAAGTTCTGGAGGGTAAGCATTGTCATTATTCTGTAATATCTGGTGCTGGATGGTCTTATGGGAGTTGGATCTTCTGGAAGATTTATTTTCAGCTTTTTGTGGAACTTTCACACCATTTTCCATGGTGATCATACCAGTTTGCACTCTAACAGAAGTGAATAAATATATCCTTTTTCCAGCATCCATTGGTGTCAATATTTTTTTTTGATTGTTTTTAAATCTTGGCTGTTATGAGTAGGATAAGATGAAATCTCTAAGTGGTTTTAGCTTGTATTTCCTTGGTGACTAAGAAGTGTTTTTCAGACACTTGTGTTTTATCTTCTTTGTTTAGTTCCACAACCCATGTTTAAATTGAGTTATTTGGGGTTTGTTTGTTTGTTTGATGTTTAGTTTTTTAGTTGGTTGTATATTCTAGATAAATAACTGTTAAAGATTTTTCTCATTGTATAGGATGCCTCTTTAATGATGATGTTCTTTTGTGCAGAATCTTTTACATTTCATATGGTTCCATTTTTCAATTGTTGTTTAAGTCTGGGCTATTCAGATTATGTTCAGAAAGTCTTTTCCTGTGCCAGTGAGCCCACGCTTATTCTGTATTTTCTCCTCTGTCAGATTTAGGGAAGAGGTCTTATGTTGAGGTCCTGACCCATTTGGAGTTGGGTTTTGTGTAGGGTAAGAAATGTGATTTAGTTTCATCCTTTTATATCCTGCCATCTAGTTTGCCTAGCATCATTTGCAGGAGATCCTATCTTTTCTTCAGTGAGTATTTTTGACTACTTTATTAAAAACAAAAAACAAAACAACAACAAACAGAAAACTCAGGTGTCTTATAGGTGCATGGACTTATGTCTATGTCCTCAGGTCCATTGTTTAAGATGTCTATTTTCATACAAGTAGCTTTTTTTTTTTTTTAAACTGTAGTTCTACAGTATAACTTAAAATCAGGACTTTTGATAACTCTAGAAGTTGTTTTTTCTTTTGGGATTGTTTTAGTGATCATAGGTTGTTTTTGTGTGTATATGTGTGTGCTCCAGAATGAAGTTGAGAATTACTTTTTTCAATTTCTGTGAGGAATTGTGTTGGAAATTTGATAGAGATTGTGTTCAATCTATGGGCTGCTTTTGGTATATTTTCACAATTTAATCTTATCAATCCATGAGTATGGGAGGTCACTCCATCTTCTGTCTTCTTATAAAGTTTTTATTGCATAAGTTTTACACTTCCTTAGATTTATTCCAAGATATTTAATTTTTAAGGCTATTGTCAATGGCATTGTTTTCTTTGATATTTTTGGTAAGTTTGTTGTTTGTATTAAGAAGGCTAATGTTTTTTTTTTTGTGAGTGTGTGTGTGTATGTGTTAATTTTATATCATACAGCCTTGCTGAGTATATATTATCAGCCGTAAAAGTTTCCAGGTAGAGTTTTTAGGGTAGTTTGTGTTTGGAACCTATAATCTACAAATAAGGATATTTTGACTTTCTTATTCGTATGTTATTTGTTTCCTTCACTTGCCTTACTGCTCTAGCTAAGACTTTAGGTCCTACATTAAACAAGTAGGGAGAGAGTGGACATCTTAATCTTGTTCTTTTTTCTTTTTAAATGGAAACTCTTTGTGTTTCAGTTTAAAATGAAGTTGTGTGTGGGTTCTTGTAAATTGCCTTTATTAGGCTGGGATGTGTTCCTAGTATCTTTAGTTGTTTTTCAGGACTTATCATGAAATGTGTCGGGATTTGTCCAAGGCCTTTTTTGCATCTTATGAGATCATGCAGTTTGTATCCTTGAGTCTATTTATGTGGTGAATTACATTTATTGATTTACATATGTTGAAACATCCCTGGATCTCTAAGATGAAGTCTACTCAATCATGATGGATAATCTTTTTTATGTTTTCTTGAATTCAGTTTGCAAGTACTTTGTCTTTTGTTAGGTCTTTGTCTGGTTTTCTTATGGTAATACAAGCTTCATATAAAGAATTTGATATTCTTTCAGTTTCTGTTTTACAAAACAATTTGAGGAGGTTTTTTTTTTTTTTTAAAATAGAATTCTACATTGAATCCAACTGACCTGGGTTCTTTTTAATTGGTAGATTTTTAGTTAGTGCTTCTATCTCATTGGAAGTTAGGGTCTATTTAAATTATTATTTATTACTTTTATTATTTTGAAAGAAGCTTTTATATAAAGAAGCTTGTTAAGTAGCTCAGACTGGTCCAGAACTCTTGCTCCTTCTACTTTAGCCTCCCAAGTGCTAGGATGTTATTGATAATTGAACCCAAGGCCCTGAGTGTGATAGATACATGCTTTTCCTTCGAGGTACATTCCTGGTGAGGGATACATTTTTGTTTCTTGGACTTTAAGTGTGTTCTTACTTGCTTTCTCTCTTTTTCTCTCTCCCCAGTCCCTCGTGTGTGTGTGTGTGTTGAAAATTGAAAATTGTGGGATGCAGTATTGCTATTCTACTTAGAAAACAGCAGGCTTCTTTTTTTTTTTTTTTTTGACTTCTGACTTCTTTCTTCACTTCTAAAAAAATACTGATAGTAATTTCTGTGTCAACAATGACATTTATTGTTTTCTGATACTAAGCTACTTATATGGGGGAACTAAGAGGAAGCCTTCCCTTGTTGTTGCTGTCTTAAGTAAGCTAAGTCTGTCTTTAGTATGTCTGTGGTTCTGTTTGCCATGCTCCCAGGGGGCTCTGGTGCATCTACGTCCAGAGTAGTTGGCTCAGGCTAGACGCTGTCATCAGGTTGGCTGTGAAATATGTGTGAGACAGGGAAAGAAATGCTTGTCATGTGTTTTGGTTATGTAGGTTTGGCTTAGCCTATGTTAGAACTCTCTTTGCATGATACCTTGAATGTTCTGGGAAAACTAGGGAATGTCCCTTTATAAAACAGAAGAGAAACAGTAGGAGAACAGCAAGCAAGAATGAAGAATATCCAGGTTGTTGAGGCATGCAGGTGACTCATACACAGCTGTGTACATGTAGGAGTCGAAGCTCTAGAAAATAATTTTTATATAATATCCCATGATTTGTATTTTCTATCTGTCTCAGTGCTTAACCAAATTCTAGTTTGAAGAAAACTGCTTTGGAGATGTGATTTTCAGTGACCCATATAATTTAGTAGGCCAAAAGCTAATTAAGGCTTTGTGTCTTTTCTCTAATTCTTTAGGCCTATGCTGCCCAATTCTGTGAGGTTTTATTCCTTTTAATCACAGTTATTTGTTTGTTACCTATGTCACTAGAATTGGACATTAATGATGCTAAATTGGGAATTATCAGAAGACACCGACTAATCAGTATTCCATCAAAAAGTTGGTCTGTAATTTTAAAAACTCTGTTGTCATTGTCTGTGTCCTCATTTGATTTAGAGTTAATTGTGGTTTTTAGCCACAGACAGTGCTGCTTTTCAAATGCGTGAATTATAAACCTGCTGTACTTCGGCTTCAGTAGTAGTGTTTGTTTGTACTTTTTTCACCTGCCCATAGGTAGTGGTAGGGACAATAGTTTGGTTAAGGAGATGTGACATGATTTTGCCATTTCCTGCTTATTGATTTTTCTTTTGGAGGAAATAAAAAAGAGCTGTTGATTTTAGTTGTTTTTTTTTTTTTTTCTGAAAGTGGAACTAAAATGATAACAGTGATGATGATGATGGTAATTTTTTAAAACATAGAGTTGTTGGTTTTTTGAAGTTTTGAGTTCTTTGTTTTAAGAAGGAAAAAAAGAAAAGTTCCCAAATTATGCACAAATGATATCATTAGCATTAAAAAGTACTTATTACTTTTTACTTATTGCTTATTACTATTACTTATTATTAATTTTACATAGTTTTTATTTTCTCTCTTACTTTAGATTTATCATGGGAGTTTTCTTTTATTCTATGTTTATATCTTTAAATCTTGCATTTGGATTTCATTGTTGAGGCTTTGGTTTCTGCTTTTGTCTTATTTCCTTAGTTTTATATGATAGCATTTTATTTATGTTAGACCATTAGTGTAGGAATTAAGTATTTAAGGCTATACATTTTTCTTGGAGCATGACTTTTGCAGCATCTCATGTTTTAATATGTAATAGTGAAATCTGCTTAGATTTTATATGTTTATAAATATTTGCAGAGTAAGAGCAAGAGAATGAATAAATTTCCATGAAGTTTGAATTTGCTTTGGGACTTAACTATCAGTGATTGCTTTATTGTAGTATTATACTCTTTAATAGTCATGGCCCCACCCCAGTCTGTTCTTATTGTTTCTGTATCTAGACTGTATCAGATTAATAAACCCTACTCTCTGTTTCTGGTTTTGCTTCCTTGAGTGTGTTTGACTTGTCTCTTTTCCTTCCCTGAATTTTGATGTCTCTGGTGTGTGGCAGTATCATCGCAGATGACCTCTGCTTCTCTTTGAATGACAGCCTGATTGCTTATGGGGTTCATGACATTTTTGCTAAGTGTGGACATGCTCCATTCCCCCCCCAAAAAAAAATTCTAGCTGAGAAGAAATCTTAGAACAGTCTAATCTTGGAGCCTTTGAATCAAACCTTGTGTAATTTTTGTTTGTCTTTGCAACGTTTCCTTAGAGCAAATTACCATGATGTGTGTATAATGGTTGTGTGTCTTTGAGACGTTTTTCTAAGAGCAGATTACCAAGATGTGTGTATAGTGGTTGTTGCTGTCTCATTCTGATTCATGGTAAAACAATTGGAAATTTCCTTTGAATGGATATTGACTTTTTTTCTCCTCCAGTATTATTTATGTTCCACATTTTTATGTTCTATAATTCTGCTGAGCTAGGTAAGTGTGAGATAGCCTTTGACAGTTTTGACTCCCTAGACAATCACTTAGTACTGGAACACAAGTTATGTGAGTCCACATTGAAGTTTAAGAAGGCTGTAAAAACAGCAGTGTTTTTGAAACTCACAGGGGAGCCCCTTAGTGCACATATGTTAAAACGTGATTTCTTAGTTTCTGAGCCCGTAGGAAACCAACAAAAACCTAATAAGAAGTAGGGTAGGAGAATGTGAAAGACAAGCCCAGGAGTCTTGCTGATTTGAAGAGGCAGCATAATTTTAAACAAATTCAAACGTTTGGATGCCTCTCTGGCTGGGATGAAAGCCCCAGGGTGACTTCTCTCTAGGCTTCCCCACACCTGGGGTCTGAGTTCTGCTCCCCAGCCTGTGTTATGACTCAGAGATGCTAAGAGGATTAGTTCAGAGTAAGTATGGCTCAAGAACCCAAGAAGGGTTGCTGCTTTTTTAGAATTTCTCTTGAATAAAATTACATTTTACAATACAGTTTGGGAATTTATGAAGGCCCAGGGCTTGGGAAAAGTTATTTTGTAGGAATCCCTCACCACCATTCCCCAGGCACAAGATTGACTGGATGTGACATCAGGGTAGAGTTGTTCAGTTTTATGCATGTGTTGTATCCCTGTAGTTACAAGCTTTTGAAATCAAGGACTGGATTTCATGCTTCTTGATATAAGTAAACGTTTGTGGGTAAGTGTCTTGATAGTTAAGGGTGTAAGTCTCAAAAGCCAGATAAATCAGTATAGGTGTAATTAAATTTATATTAAATTAGTTTGGCAAGAAATCAAGACTCCAGGCACTTGTTTAAAAAATAAATAATCATATCAGCATTAGGGTTGGTGAATAGGGAATTGGTGTCTTCTCAATGAAAGTTCTGGGAAGACTTCTAAATTGATTAATTTTCATTGTTGAAAGCAAGCAGACTGGATATTAGTTGTATTATGTTTGATCCTGGAGTGAATAAAATTACCTTTTAGAATAAGAAAACTAATACCTTCCATTTATATAGCATCTTCCTTCCAAGAGTTGAAAGCAGTTTGTAAAATCATCTCATTAGTGTTTTTGGCTTTCATTCAGAGTGGCTAGCAGGGAGGCTGGTGAGTGTATTCATGTATGTGCACATGGGTGGGTATCTACACACAAACTTCCTTCCTTCCCTTTGGCTTTTAGTCAAGGTATCTTAAACCACTTTTACAATTTAATCTTGGCTAGAATTTGGCATTTTGTTAGCCTCATGTTTTAAAAAATTTCACACTATTTTTAGAATATTAAACCACATTTATTCATGAATACCAAGTTTTTCCAGAAAAAAAGGAGCAGCTTATGCTACACATGATCAGCAGACGATTAATCAAAAGTTGATATCAGAAATGCCATTCAGATACGGGCTGCAGAAGCTTTCTCTTTAGACTTTTAAATTAGATTTTGATTTCTTCATAATTGCCTTTATGTTCATGCCCACACTTGAGCAAGCATTTGCCTAGGAGATGAAAACACGAGTTTTGAAAAAGTGAAAATTTTCATAATTTAGCATTTATTTATTCATTCATTCATTCCCTCATTCATCCATTCATCTATTTATTGTCTGTCTGTTTATTTATTTTGAGATAGTGTCTCTCTACAGAGCTGTGACTGTCCTGGACCTACCTTGCCATATAGCCTAGAATAGCCTTTAATTCATAGAGATGTGTACTCTCCTGCCCGAGGGCTAGGATTAAAGGGTGTGCCACCTTACCACTTCCAGCCAGTTTTTCCTTTTTACTTTTTTAAAATATAATAATTTGTTAATTACAATTTATTCACATTGTATCCTAGCTGTAGCCTCTCCTTCATATCTTCCCAATCCCACTCTCCTTCTCTCCCTCTCTTCCTCATCTCCTTCCATGCTCCTTTCTCAGTCCACTGATAGGGGAGGTCTTCCTCATCTTTCCTTTGATCCTAGCCTATTGGTCTCATCAGGACTGGCTGCATTGTCTTCCTCTGAGGCCTGCTGGTAAGGCTGCTCCCCCATCAGGGGGAGGTGATCAAAGATCCTGCCACTGAGTTCATGTCAGAGACAGTCCCTGTTCCCCTTATTAGGGAACCCACTTGGAGACTGAGCTGCCATGGGCTGCTTCTGTGCAGGGGTTCTAGGTTATTTCCATGAATGGCCCTTGGTTGGAGTATCAGTCTCAGAAATGATCCCTGTGCCCCGATTTTTTAGTTCTGTTGCCCTCCTTGTGGAGCTCCACAAGACACTTCCACGTCTTTCTATATCCCCCTTCTTTCATAAGATTCCCTGCATTCTGCCCAAAGTTTGGCTATGAGTCTCAGCATCTGCTTTAATACCTTGCTGGGTACAGTCTTTCAGAGGCCTTTTGTGGTAGATTCCTGTCTTGTTCCTTGTTTTCACCTTCTTCCTATGTCCATCCCATTTGCCTTTCTGAATGAAGATTAAGCATCTTACACAGGGTCCTCCTTTTTGCTTAGCTTCTTTAGGTGTAGAGATTTTAGTATGATTATCCTATATTATATGTTTGTATCCACTTAAAAATGAGTATATACCATGTGTGTCTTTCTGTTTCTGGGATACCTCACTCAGGATAATCTTTTCTAGCTTTTACCATTTGCCTGTGAATTTCATGATTTCCTTGTTTTTAATTGTTGAATAGTATTCCATTGAGCAAATGTACCACAATTTCTGCATCCATTCCTCAGTTGAGGGACATCTGGGTTGTTTCCAGATTCTGGCTATTATGAATAAAACTGCTATGAACATGGTTGAGCAAATATCTTTGTTGTAAACTTGAGCATCTTTTGGATATATGCCTAGAAGTGGTATAGCTGGTCTTGAGGAAGCACCATTCCTAATTGTCTGAAAAAACGCCAGGTTGATTTCCAAAGTGGTTGTACAGCAATGGAGGAGGGTTCCCCTTTCTCCACAGCCTCTCCAGCATGTGTTGTCACTCGAATCTCCTTGGTTGTTAGGCATTGTTTTGCAAGAAGTTGCTTGTCTGGGTGTTCGCTTATGCTGCACGTGTCTTTTCCTTTAATTGATACTCATCTTGAGCCACTAGCACTTCTTTGACTTACTCTCACAGCAGCTGCATTTTGGCAATAAAGTGTCTCACAGCAAAACTACACCATTTTAATCAAGGTTGTAGTAGAATCTCTAATGGACTTCTTGCTCAATTAAAGTAGAAAAATCTCTGAAAATCTAGGAAAGTGATCTTATTTCTTATAGCACCGATTCTGATGTCTTTTTAGCCATGCTTTGCTTGCATAGTGCAGGTGAGCTCTTCTTTATCACCAAAGAACAAAAGGATTTTGTTTCTGTCTTGTCTGTTGTGATTTCGGGCCAGTGTGCGAGCACCGTGAAGCCACATCTCTGCTCTTGACCATTGTGTTGCCCCATAGCAAGCCGTTGTGGATGTTTAGGGGAAATTCCTTTGCTGGGGTAGCCTTACTGTCATTATTTCTAAACACACTGAGCAGGAGCTTTAGGATTCGACCAAAGATATTCACAGTATTATTTCATAGTGATCTTTATTCTGTACGTGAGATAAGAGCTAGACAGTGTTCAATATAACCTTTCAGGCACTGATACCAGGATTATAAACCACACATATGTGGAAAGTGGAGACTTTATCAGGAAAGAGCTAAATCATCTTGCTTTATACTTTGTAACATTGCCTGGAGCAGAGGTGCTAACATTAAACGAGAGCCTGTAGATCAGTGGTTCTCAGCCTGTGGGTCACAACCCCTTTGGAGTTTGAATGACACTGATTCCATTGGGGTTATCTGATTCCATTGGAAAACAGAGGTATTTACATTACAGTTTATAACAGTAGGAAAATTACAGTTATAAAGTAGCAATAAATATAATTTTATGGCTGGGGTCACCATATATGAGGTCATAGTCTTAGGAAGGATGATAACCACTGCTTTAGATTTATTTCATCAACATGAATCATTGAAATAAAAAAAAAATTCTGTTGGTTCTATGTGAATTTCACATCATGCATTCCAATCTCCCTCCTCTCCTCCCTTCATACCCACCCTCCCCCCTTGCAACCTATTTCCTACCTGAGGAGGAAAAAGATCTTATTGTGGAAATTGTGGTCTGTCACAATGTGTCCCACAATTTACCCTTTTCCCCACACTTCTTTCCTTGAAATGTTCATTGTAATGACTCATTGGTCTGGCTTCTGCGACTCTAGCAATACTGGCACCTCACTGGGACCCCTTGTGGATATCCTATTGTTGTCCTTTGTCAAAGGGATCCTATAGTTTTGGATCCTATATGACTGGCCCCTTCATGAACTCCAGCAGTGTGTTGATGGGGTAGGTGTTGGAGTGGGCCAGTTCAAAGGCCTGGACCTGGGCCTGAGAGGTATCTGAGCTGGTCAGCCCACCCAGTCTCTTACTGTCTGCCCTCGGGGCTGGCTCACATGCAGCCCTTTCAGACAGGGCCAGCTCTACCCTGTTGCCCAGGCTAGGTGAAGGGCTCATCTCCTGAATGCTGCTATAGGTGAAGGGCAGGGATAGTGCTCCTGCTCTGATGACCTCAGAGCCAGCTCTCTTGCCTGCCATAGGTGACAAAGGGTGAGAAGGGGGCATTTCTCCCTTGCCCATGTCTCTGCAAGGCAGACAAGTGGCAGGGCAGCTCTCTCTTACTTACATGCTTGGGGGTGGTTTGCCTGTGCTCCCACCACCAGAGTCAGTTCTACTCTGCTGCTTAGGTGATTTTGAGGGCTCACTCTCCCAAGTGCTGCAGCTGATGAGGGGCCAGGCCAGCTCTCCTGCTCTCATGACCTTTGGGCCAGGTCTCTCTAGTGCCGAAGGTGGTGAGTGGGGAAGGGAGAGGAAGCTCTCCTTCATCCACACCACCACATAAGAGACAAGTGGTAGGTCCAGCACTCATGTCCATGTGCTGACACACCTGCAACTCATTGTGGCGCAGCTCTCTGTAGTTGGCTAGGTGTAAGGACAACTTTCCTGATCTCAGGCCCCTCAGGGCCAGGTCTTCCATGATGCCCAGGTGAGGGGTAGGGCTAATTCTGCACAGCCCTCAGACATCAACATTTTCCCAGGTGGCAGCCCAGACCAGGGACGTCGCCTGGCATTTGGTGGTAACAGACTCCTGATGCTACAGGGCCATAGACTCATGTGGCTCCTAGTGGCAACACAGGTCAGGACTCCACTATCCTCCCAGGTGGCATCACTGGCTGCTCTCATCAGGCTGTTCCTTCCTCATTACCTTCAAGTCTCTAGTTCTGCTTCTCTTCATTATACCCACATCTTCTGTTTCTCATTCTCTTTCATTTCTCCACCATTTACTTGTTCTTCTTAGTGGTTCCCCATCTCTGATTGGTACAGGCAGGGGTCATCTTGGGCATCATCTGTGCCTCCAAGCCTCCAGGATAGCTCGCTGTCCAGGCACCTGAGTAGTGGTTGTCTTTGGCTCACTTCTTTCAGGAAATAATAGGCTACTACTAAACACTGAAGTGTTTACAGGTCAAAACACTGAGCGTGGACACAGCCTCTCTCCTCTCTGCCACCTACTGAAGCACATGTGACACAGCAGCCACACTTGCAGCACATCTAGGGGCAGTCTGAAATTCCATTTCTGTCTCAACTGTACCAAGAACACTTTGGGGGCACAGATGTTGCTCATGGGAATTTCACATTGTGATGATTAATATTGATTGTCCATTAGACAGTATCTGTAATGATCTAAGACAAACCTCATGACAGAGTCTAGAAATATCCAGCAGGCATACCTCTGGGCCTGTGTGTGAGGGCTATCCTAGATTGTGTTGAGTTAGGTGGGAAGACGCCCCTGAAATGTGGACAGAAGCATTCCATAGGCTGAAGTCCCTGACTACACAAAAGGAGTCAAGCTGAATGCCACCCACTCATCACTCTCTGCTCCCTGCTTGAAGCTGTAATGTAGACAGCTGCCTTATGATCATAAGTCTATAACCTCACCACCGTGATACACTGTACCATCAAACTGTGAGCCAAATAAAACCTTCCTCCTTTCCATCCTCGGGCTGCTTTTGTCATGTAGTTTGTTACAGTGGTGAGAAAAGTGATACACAGCGTCAACTGTCCCTTCTCCGTGTAGCACAGGTTTCATGTGGAAGCAATTGGCTAATGACACAGTTTGTTGATTTCTTCCTCCACACAAACTTCTCTAAAGTGGGCTTTGACCAAAGATCTCTCCAGAGCATTAATAATACATGTTATTACTCATTTTCTTCAACAACAGTAAGAGATTGCTTTTTTAACTGATGGTAGTTGCTGAAAAGAAGGAAGGAGAGGATTTGCATAACTTGTTAATATGTGTGGGTGGACTCTTCAGGCATCCCAGAACAATTCTTACCCCTGGGCTTTAGCTTTGCAGCTCTGTGTTCTGTATCTGTAAGCTGCTGTAGGAAGGTAGGTCCTAACCACCCTGGATGAGGCTGGACTCTGCACCATTGAAAGTCCAGTGAGTGAGGCAAGTAGCCATGGGCTCAAATTTTTTTTTTTTTAAGTCAGAAGTGGCAGAAACATGGGACCAGGAGCAGTGGTTCAGGTGGAGAGTATGTGTTACTGAGAAGCAGAGTGTGGGACTGTAATTTTATCATGTCTGGAGTTACATCGCTCACTTTCCAGCCTAGATCCACTATTGCTTCTTAGTTATATAACTTGGACCAGCTTTAGCTGGTGCAGTGTTAACAGTCCCTTGACGTCAGTTTCCCTCCCGGAACTTAGGGTGCTCTTATCTTTGTCCAGGATCGTGATGATTAAGAAGGCACCTAGAATGCACCTAGGTGTGTATATCTGAGAAGGGTTTGTGTGTGCACCTGCATGTTTTTACTTGGATGTGTTTAATGTATATTAACCTTAACTGGAATAAGAAAATCAGTTCTGTGGCTATTTTTGTAAGATGACATGGAAAGATTTTTTTCTAATAGCATTTTGTTGTTGTTGTTGTTCAAAGACAGAAAATTAATCTCTTCAGAGGGATCATTGTCAAATTTAATTTTAGAACTGAAACTGTGAAAATCTGTGTTCCAGATTAGTCCCCCATAGGAAGGTGACACTGCTGACACTACTTTCATGGGTGAAATGTGAGTTTAAAGGCTAGATACCCAGAAACTCTTTAGAATAAGCCTCAGGACTGGCTCATTCTAGTTCCCAGGAGGAATACTTTAACTAATATTTTTTGGGAAAAATGGTATTAACCTTTACTGAAGGACATTGCAAGAAATGTCCTAGAAAACAGGCTATCATGAAGATTTGAGAAACTATTGAGGACAGGTCCTATGGTGTGACAGTGGTAGTACAGTCTTCCCTGTGTGCTGGTTGGTTTAGAGTCAAAAGGTTTGTCCCAGTCTAAGCAGATGCACTTTATAGGTTCTTCTCCTTAATTCAGCCATCTGCTATTTTGGTTTGTTTTTCTCCTTGTATTTTAATGTTCTCCTTTCAGCTTTTATGTGTCAGCTCTTATTTTGAATAGTCTTTGTCTGTAGCCCAAGTTGAAGTCATGATGCTAGTTTTTCAGCCTCAGAAGAGCTAGGGTTTTAGACCTGTACCACCATGCCCAGCTTCTTGGTGAAAAGCTGGTTGGGTGATAGAAAGGAAGTGCTGAGAAGATTGTGCAGTTTAGCTCCCTTGAGCTCTTGGTTTTGGAGACAGTTGGTAACCCTGGTCACTGACTTTACTGGCCCTTGCAAAATGATGAGCTTTCATGATTTCATCTTCCCTTCCAGATTGCCTGGCAGTCTCCTCTAAACTTGTCACCAGCTCACGTTGTAATACACTGAAAAGACAGATAAATACTCACTTTTTTTTTTTTATTTTACCACAGATTCATGAAATTTCTAAGATTTGGAGTTTTTTACTCAATTTCAGACAGTGTTTCTTTTTGATGTAAAAATTCTGATAACCATTTAGTGGCTGCTTTTTAACCTATGCCTTTTCATACCTGTATAAGTCTTTAAAAGTTTTTACCCTCTGTCAGAAGAGGTATAACAAGCACATGTTGGAATCAGCCATTTCTTCAGCAAGTTCTGGGTCCTACAGGAGGAATGTCAGTAAAAGCCAACCTCTGCATTCCACGTTCTCATGCTTCTGGGATGTTATTCTTTCTGAACCACTAAAGTTAGGGTTCGTGTGTAATTCTACTTGATAATTATAATCTTCCCTTGACTCTTGAGCATCTTAATTCCTAATGCCATTGATAGTTTCATTTATTCTATTTGCATCTTTATTTGGCCACAACATCCACAAAGATGCTCTAAACCTCATTCAATAGCTTTATCATTAGTACCGGTGATACTGTTTTAAAATGGCATTAGACAGGAGAATAATAAAGTCATTTGTCGATGGCCTTACAAATGAATGTCATTATGGTCATTTATGAAGGTAAGGATAAAGTCAGATTTATCTCTGTGACTCTCCTCTTGACTTAGACTGTATACTTGTGTGTATATATATATATATATGCATACTACACACTCATATGCACACACACACACACGTGTAAAAGCTTGCCTATGTCAGCCATATTTTGTAAGTGTTGATTAATATTTACTAATAATCATCTTTTAGTAAAGCTGCTGTTAATCCTAAACAGCTGCATAACCAAATCACCACACAGAGACTGGGTTTATTTAGTTAACCTAGAACACAATGCTGGGCAATAGTTACTCCCTCCTAAACTTCCAAGCCCTCATAGTTTCCTAACATTTAGATTTTGCCCATTATACTTGCTTTTTGTGAAATATTATGTCCAGCCCATTCACGTAGTTCCAAGATCTGTCCTCCAGTTCTCTCTCCTAGCTCTCCCTCGCCTTTTCTCCTCCCACTCATTTCCTGCCCTCTGTCTCCTCCCCTCTTTCCTGTCCTCTGGCTCCTCCCATTGCTCAACATTGTGGCTAGTTGCTTTATTTTGGCCTGTTTACACAGAGTTGAGACAGGATGCTTAGAATAAGTATCACAGTGCATTATCTGGATTGAAACCAGAGGGGTGGGAGGGGGGGGAGAAATCAGCATTTGAATGAACAAGGGTGAGGTGTATACATTTCAAAAGAACATTAAACCAACAGCCATACTTTTCATTTCTTTGATTTATACCTGAAAGAGTTTTGAAGTATAGAATTTCATAAAAATTTATTTTGTCTCCCAGTCTTTGTTGACCTTTACTTTAGACTTGAAAGCAGAGTTTCATCATATTGCAAATGGGTGGTCAAGAAGGCTGCTCAGGCTCAGGGCCATCAAGAATCTGGTGAAGAGAGGGAGGGGCTGTGGCAGCATATATCCCCAAGAGCATCCTGCCAGTGCTTTGTGCTGTCTCCTGAAGTTTCTGGGACCTCCCAGAGTAAGACAGTAAGCCCTCAACCTGCGAGTTTGTGGGTTGTATTTATGTTCAGACATTATATACACACACCTGTTAATTTATACATCAAATTTAGTCTGGATATAGTTTTATATGGTATATTTATGATTATGTAATTTACATTCTAAAATTTAATGTTGTAATGTTCTATATGGGTAGATTCATTTTGTTATCACTGTATTATCTTTCTGGGCTTCCTTTTAGAAAACAAAATTATAAATATGCATTTAGAAAGCAAATTTAAATGTGCATTTTTGTCCTGTGTTTACTACAGATGTTCTACATATTGTTATTTGCAAAGGATCCCAGTTCCTAGAGTTTTTCTTTTCTTCATAGACATTTTCACAGTCTGTCACTGGGTGGCTCTGTGAATAGAGATTACCCCTGAGATTTAAAAAAAAGTAATACTTTGTTAAAGAATGTCATACATATTTTGATCATATTCATTTGCCTCCCGTTTTTCCAAAGTCCTCCCTATCTCCTTACACATTTCACTCATGTTCATTCGCACTCTCTCCTTCCTTTCATCCTCCCTCATTTTCTCTTTCTTTCCCTCCTTTCCTCTTTGTCTTTTTTCCCCCCTCCTTCCTTTCTTCCTGTCTCCCTACAAAAGCACACAATTCAGTTTGTATACAGTGACTATTCCTGGCCATGGGGCCTGTTCTGGAGTGTGGTTGATATAGCCATTCCACTGAAGAAAATTGACTTTTCCTCACCTAGAAATCAATTGCCAAAAGCTCCTTGGCTGAGATGGGAATCCATGTTTCCTGTCTCTTCTCCATGCTCGTATTTTGTCAGTATTGAGCTTGTACAAGTCTTATACATGCTGTTATAGTCTCTCTGAGTTCATATGTGCATCTGCCCTGTGTTGTCTGGAAAACACTGTTTTATCTACCATTTCTGGCTCTTAAAATCTTTCTGTTCCTCCTTCTACATAACCCCTGAGATCTGAGTGGAGAGATGTGACAGACATCCCATTTAAGGCTGAAGAACTCCAAAGTCTACCATCCTTCTCATGTTTACCAGTTGTGGGCTTCTGTGTTAATTTCCATCTGTTGTGAGGAGAAGCTTTTATGATGAGGGTTGAGTGATGCAATGATTTATGACAGAGAAATAAGTCATTAGTGGTTATTTCATTTCTATAGTAGTTTAGTAGGTGATTAGTAGTAGTTTTTTCCCTAGAGCCCATCTAGCCACAAGTTCATTTTCAGTGTCAAGTATTTTGTGGTAAAGGCTTTAATTCCAATACAAAAGTGATTGGTTACTACTGTAACATTTGTGCTACTGTTGTATGAATGGGTCTATCTTACAGACACATTGCTAATATAGCTCATAGGGTTCCTAGCTGAGGGAGAGTGATAATCACTTTTCTTCTCTGATAGTTTTTACAGCACCTTTCACTAGTATAAACAGTAACTGGAGATGACACTTCCAGTTGAGTTCCAGCTAGACTGCTCCATGTGCCATGATATAAGTGTGTGATGTTTTTAGCAAAAGGTTGTAGGCATCCTTTTTGAGCTATCTTATTTATGTTCTATGTCTCTACCTCCCTTCCAACCCTTACCCACCCTTATCCCTTCTAACCACCAACACTAGGTAGGAGAGAAAGAAGGTTAGAGGGGAGAGGGGTCATTGAGTTCTTTGTAGTCTACTTCCTGCTGATTAGGGGCATTGCATTCTTTGAGGCAAGCCCAATTTTTGTCTCATCAGGGTATCTCCAACTTGTTCTTATCTCTTTTCTCCCAACCACTTGACAAACAAGCAGCATCAGGAGGAGCAGAAACCATAGGAGGAACAGCCTACCTCCTCTCATGGGTCTCTGGTCTTTTTATACCCACTCTAGAGTCTGAAGATAGAATTAAACTATCTTCAGCTGGCAGAATCTCACCGCTGCCAGAGCACCCACAAGGCAAGTAATCTTCTGCTTTGGACAGTCTGAAGCAGCCCCACATCCCACACCTGCGATTAAAACAAAAACACGTTTACATACTATAACTGGGTTTTTTAAGACACCAAAATTCTCACTACAATATGTCTTACAGTTAAGTTCAGGGCCTCAGTGTGTAGCTCTGACTGGCCTGGAACTCACTATGTAGACTAGGTTAGCTTCAAACTAATGGGGATCTCAGCCAAATTCTGAGATTAAAAGTAAGCATCACTCCTGGCAGAATTTCTTGCTTGCTGCAGTTGTACCAATTTTGTAAGATGTAACTGAGTAACTTATATTTGAAAGTACTTCCAGATATCTTCCTGAAAATTAGTGAATAGAATTCTAGAGATGGTACTTCTGAGTCAATGATATAGTCATTTAATTTAAGAACGATATCAGGCTAGGGTCAGATGGAAGGGGAGGAGGACCTCCCCTATTAGTGGACTTGGAGAGAGGCAGGGGAAGAGATGAGGGAGGGAGGGTAGGATTGGGGGAGGAGGCTACAGCTGGGATACAAAGTGAATAAACTGTAATTAATATAAATATTAAAATTAAAAAGAAAGATATCACCATATTCCTTTCTGATGTTTTGTTTTTATACAGCCTCTCAACAGTTTTTCAAAGTATAAAATTTGGCTGGAGTGATATGTTAGAAATGGATTTGTATTCAAATGACATCAAGAGAAACTTATTTATGGCCACATTATGTTTCCTTTTTAAGTGAACTACCTGTTCCTATACATTTCATATTTTCTTATTTCATTTTTGGTCACTCTCCTTTCCTAGAATGTAATTTCTTTAAAATTAAAAAAAAATACTATGATTTTAACTTTCATGTAAGTATATATTATATATTAAGTCTTTTCTTCTCTTCCTGCATCTCCTGTTTCTAACTCCAACCTAGTCCTGTTTCTTTCTTCTTTTCCTTGGCCATTTTAACTTCTACTTTGATGTCAAATATGCATACATGAGGTTTGCATTTGTATAAAATTTAAGAGTCACAAATGAGAGAAGATAGGTAATATTTATATTACTGAATGTAATTTAAAATGACTATTCCCAGTTGCATCTATTTGCCTGCAAAAAACTATAAACTCATTCTTTCTAGCTGAAAAAATTCTATTGCATATATACATATACATTCTTACTCATTCCTAGGTTGTTGGGCATGTAGGTTGATTCCATAGCTTATCTATTAGCAATAATTTTTCAGAAAAGTCGTGTTCAGGTATCTCTGTGATATGTTTACATGGAATCTTGAGTAAACGTTTGCTCAGGAAGAAGACAGTAGGTCACATGCTGGAGCAGCCTCCATACTGACTTCCTAAGCGGTGGTCCTACTGTGCATCTCCCCCTCCCCCAGCACTTTTAGGGATCCCTTTTGTGCACATTCTCATCAGCACTTGCTGTTCCTTGTTTTCTTGAATGCTGTCTTGACTGGGGCAAAATGAAATCTCAGTGTAGTTTTAACTTGCATTTCTCTGCTGGCAGCGAGGTTGGACTTTTAAAAAATATAACTGTTGGCCTTTTGTATATTTTGAGACCTATCTGTTACTTTTATTAGCTCATTCATTATCTGATTTCTTGTTTACATTTTTTGTTTCTTTGTATGTTTTAGATATCAATCCTGTGTTGTATGTATAGCTGGCAAAGATTTTCTCCATTTGTGAGCTTTCTTGATGAACGTTTAACAGTTTTCCTTTGGTGAACAGAAACGTTTCATGTCAGAAACGTATGTATTGTTTGCATTATTTTCTGAGTAGCTGGAGTTCTGAAGAAAATCATTGTCTTGTCTTGCTTTGTCTATGCCTATACCTTTGAGTATTTCCTGTAGATATTTTAGAGCTTGAGGTCTTACATGGGAGTACAGCACTTTGAGTTTGTGTTTGTGCAGCGTGATCTAGAAGGATCCAGTTTCATTCTCGTACATGAGGATATCTTTTTCCCCAGGACCATTGTAGAAAAAGTTGTCTTTTCTCTGTTGTGTATTTTTGATATCTTTCTCAAAATATCAGATGATTTATACCCATGTGCATATCCAGGGCCTTTTGTGATTATATGTGAATATTTTTCCTACTTTTGTGAATAATGTCAGTAGAATTTTAATAAAATTTAATATAGTCATTTTTGCATATTAATTCTTTCATTCCATCAGCATGGGCATTTCCATTGTTGTGTATCTTTTTGCGTTTCTTTAATGATTTAAAGTTTCTTATTGAAGTCCTTCAGGTTCTCCTACAGATTATTTCCAGGTTTCCCTCAGTCCAGAAGAACTGGGAATGCGGTTGTTTCTCTGATTTCTGATTCAGTATGCTTGTTATTAGTGTGTAGGGAGGTAACTAATCTTTTGGGTGTTAATTTTATATTTTCTGAGATTACCTATCAGATACGAGTTTTCTGGTGGAGTCTTTGAGTTCTTTTATATAGAGAGTGATATTATCTACAAATAAGAACATTTTGACTTCCCTATCTGTGTCTTTTATTTCTTTCTCTTGTCTAATTGTTCTAGTTAAGACTTCAGTCACTATATTGAATATAATGAATGAAAAAAACAAGTAGCTTTTCTTTGTCTTCATTTTAACAGGAATATATTGAGTTTTTCTTACTTAATAAAATGTTAGATATATGTTGGTAATAGCTTTTATTATGTCAGAAACATGCTTCTTCTGTTTTCAGTCTCTTCGGGGCTTTTGTATTTTGTCCAAAGCCTTTTCAGCAACTACACAGATGATTGTGTGATTTTTTTTTTTTTAATTGCATGTATGTGTGGTGGTTTGGATAAAAATGCCCCCAATAGGCTCACATATTTGAACGCTGAATCATCAGGATTGACATTATTAAGAAAGGATTAGAAGGATTTTGAGGCGTGGCCTTGTTAGCAGGATTGTTCACTGGTGATAGGCTTTGGGGTTTCAAAAGTCCATGCTAATCCTAATCTCTCTTTCTCCCTCTCCCTCCCTCTCTCTCTCTTGCTGTCGATCTCTTTCTCTCTCTCTCTCTCTCATCCTACAGATCAGAATATAGCTCTTAGCTACTTCTGTAGTACCATGAATGCTGCCATGCTCCCACCATGATGATAATGGGCTAAACCTCTGAAAATCTAAACAAGTCCCCATAAATGATTTCTGTTTTAAGAGTTGTTTTGGTGTGGTGTTTCTTCTCAGCAATAGAGTGATGACTAAGACACTGTTCATGAGTTAGGTCATATGATATATTGCATTTATTTAATTGTATGTGTTGGAGTTGCATATCTGAAGTGAAGCTATCTTGATCACGGTATTTTTTTGATATGTTCTTGAATTTGGACAAAATCTTTTCTGAAACGTATTGCTTCTATGCTTATTTGAAGCGATTGGTTTTTAATTTTCTTTTGTTGTTAATATCTCTCTTTTTGGCATAAGGTTGAGGCTCATTTTATAAAAAATAATGTGGTAGCATTTATTCTCTTTCTATATTATGGAATAGTGTGAGAAGTATTTCTTTAAATGTCTGATGGAATTCACCAGTGAATCTGGACCTAGAAAATTTTAGTTGGTAGATTTTTGCATGTCTGTCTTTTACTGCTTCGATCTCATTGTTTTATAGGTCTTTCAAAATAGTGTGTCTTATTTTGGCTTATGTTTGATAAGCCATTGGTTTCTAGTTTCTTAGTTTGTTGAATATAGTGGAGCATAAAATTTTAAGGTATTTCCTAATTCTAATAGCAATCCCTAATACTTCATTGTTGTTTGTTGTAAATGTTCTCTTTTCAACTCTTTTTTTTTAATTCTCTCTTCTTCCTCACAATAGTTTGTCTAAGGATTTGTGAATATTGTTTATATTTTTAAAGAATAAACTTTGATTGAATTATGTTATTATTTTTTCTTATTTTATCAGTTCTGCCCAGATATTAATTACTTCTTTTCATGTAGTCTGTGTTTGACTTGCTGTTGTTTTTCCAAAACCCAAGGTACATTGTTATTTATTTGTGATCTATCTATTTTTAGTGTGAATGTCCCTCTTAGCATCTCTTTCATTATTACCTACGTTTTGGTATACTATCTTTTCATTTACATTTGATTCCAGTAATTTTTTTCAAATGATCCATTCATGCTTCAGTAATGTGTTGTTTCCCCTAACACATTGCATTGTGAAGGCTGGCCTTACCCCATTCCTTCGTGATGTTTCCTTGAAAACTTTGGCTCTAGTCAAGTTTTCACCTTGTTTAATACCTCAAGGTTCTGATTCATCAGTTTCTCCTAAGGGAATTCTGCTGGACAAGTGTCGGCTTTAGTCCTGTGACACTTGCTCTGAGTTTCCCTGGAATGTGGTTCACAGAGGTAGAGAAGCACTCTTCTGCAGAGGTCCACTCCAGGCCAGCAGTAGGTTTTTGTTTGGAATTTTTATTGTATTTTATATTTTTTGTGTATGGGTGTTTTGGCAGGGTGTCTATGGATTATGTGCATGCAGAGGCCAAAAAAGAACCTTAGATACCTGGGACTGTAGCTACAGAGGGCTGTGAGATGTCATGTGTGTGCTAGTGAATGAACCCATTTTCTCTAGAAGAGCAGCCAGTGCTCTTCACACCTGAGCCATCCTAGCCCTGTTCCAGCAGCAGTTAGTTTGATTTACTACAATTTGATTTCACAGTTTCTAGATTTTGTATTATATTTAGAAATATTTCGTGATTATAAGAAAAGCATTTTACTTTATAACTTTTAATATTTGAATCCTTGATGTACTTAGACTCATTCTGAGCAAAGTCTGGACTTGATTTACCTCCAAAATCATTTGGAGTTGTTATGTATTATCAGTAATCAGTTGTCATAATATATATCGACACTTACTTTTCTTGTGTTACAATACCATTAGTGATTAATGTATTAGTTCTCACTTGTACTCACTTGTGTTGCTTGGTTTTTGTTACTCAGCTTGATACTGTTGAATTTCAAGATTCAGATACATATACTCTTCTGGTATCAATTGTTTTAAATATACCATTGCTGTTAACTTGATTTTGATTCTTTCTGACTCCTTTTGTCTTAGGTCCCTCCTGGGTTTTCTTTTCTTTATTTTTACACATGTTTGTATTATTTACTTTACATGCCAAGAGTTCTCCCTCCATCCCCTCCATCTTTCCCCTTCCTCTCTCCCTTTCACCCCAGGAAAGGGGATCCCCCTCCACATGTATCAGCCCATCCCAGCACATCAAATCACATTAGGACTGAGCATATCTTCATCCCTTGAGGCCAGGCCAGGCAGCCCTGCCAGGGGGAAGTGATCCAAAAGCAGGCAATAGAGTCCAGGTTAGAAACATCCCCCATACATCACAAGGCACCCCCTATGAAGACCAAGCAGCCCATTGGCTACATGGGCAGGGGGCCTAGGTCCAGATCATGCATGCTCCTTTGCTGATGTCTCAGTCTCTGAAAGTCCCCTTGGGACTGGGTTAGTTTTTTCTGTTGATCTTCTTGTGAGGCTCTTTCCCCCTCCATGTCCTTCCATCTTTCCTCCAGCACTTCCACAGGACCCCCAAATTTCCACCCCATGCTTGGTTCCAAGTCCCAGCAACTGTCCTGATCCCTTGCTGGCTGGAGCCTCCCAGACTACAGTCAAGTTAGCAAAGTATCATTATTAGTTTCAGGGGCTGGCTCTCTACCATGGATCTCAGGTTGGGCCAATTTTTGTTTGGGTTTCAATTTTTGTTTTCTTGTTACCCTTGCACTTCTTGTAGGCAGGGGTAATTTTTGGATCAAAGGTTTTGTCAGTGGGTTGTTGTTCCCCTCCTTCCACTAGTTCTGCCTGGCTAGGAGGTGGTCACTTCAGTCTCCATGTTCCCACCTTGTTAGGAGTCTCAGCTAGAGTCACACCCATGTCCTCCCAGGAGCCTACCCTGTCATAGGCCTCCAGCTTGACAAAGAGATGTGCTCCACCCCAGTTTTTCTTCTTGTTCTGAGCCCTCTCACCTTCCACCCTCATTCTCCCCCATTTGATCCCCAGCCTTGTTTCCTTCCCCATTCCATCTCCTTCCCAGTACCCCCTTCATCCTTTTCTGTTGTCTATTCTATTTCCCCTTCTGAGTGACATTCCAGCACCCTTCCTTAGACGCTCTTGTTACTTAGTTTCTTTGGGCCTGTGGATTGTAGGATGATTATCCTGTACTATAGGTCTAATATCCACTTATGAGTGAGTATATACCATGTTTGAATTTCTGGATCTAGGTTACCTCACTTAGGATGATCTTTTCTAGCTCCATCCATTTGCCTGCAAATTTCATGATTTGTTTTTAATAGCTAAGAAGTATTCCATTATCTAAATGTGCCACAATTTCTATATACATTCTTTAGTTGAGGGACATCTAGGTTGTTTCCAGTTGTTGGCTATTACAAGTAAAGGCACCATGAACAAAGTTGAGAAAATGTCCTTATGGTATGATGGAGCATGTTTTGGGTATATGCCCAGGAGTAGTATAGCTGGGTTTTGAGGTAAAACTATTTCCAGTTTTCTGAGATGGCACCAGATTGATTTCTAGAGAGGTTGTATAAGGTTTTACTCCCACCAGCAATAGATAGATTTCTTCACATCTTCTCCAGCAAGTTTTTCTCTTTGGTTTTTTGTTTGTTTGTTTGTTTTGTTTTTGTTTTTTATTTTATTTATTTATCTATTTATTTATTTATTTATTTTACGTGTTTAAAATTTTTTATTAATTACACTTTATTCATTTTGTATCCCCCCATAAGCCCCTCCCTCCTCCCCTCCCGATCCCACCCTCCCTCCCCTTTCTGCATGCATGCCACTCCCCAAGTCCACTGATAGGGGAGGTTCTCCTCTTCTTTCTGATCTTAATCTATCAGTTCTCATCAAAAGTGGCTGCATTGTCCTCTACTGTGGCCTGGTAAGGCTGCTCCCCCCTCAGGGGGAAGTGATCAATGAGCAGGCCAATCAGATTATGTCAGAGGCAGTCCCTCTTCCCATTACTATGTAACCCACTTGGACACTGAACTGCCATGGGCTACACCTGTGCAGGGGTTCCAGGTCATCTCCACAAATAGTCCTTGGTTGGAGTATGAGTCTCTGGGAAGTTCCCTGTGTTCAAATTATCTTGTTCTGTTGCTCTCCTTGTGGAGTTCCCGTCCCCTCCAGCTCTTACTATTTCCCACTTCTTACATAGAATTCCATTCACTCTGCCCATCAGTTGGCCATCAGGCTCAGCATCTGCTTTGACAGTCTATACTGCAGAAGCTTTCAGAGGCCCTCTGCGGCAGGTTTCAAGGTTGTTTCCTGTTTTCTTCTGGCTTTCAGAGGCCCTCTGTAGCAGGTTCCTAGGTTGTTTCCTATTTTCTTTTTCTTCTGATGTCCATCCTCTTTGCCTTTCAGGATGGGGATTGAACATTTTAGTTAGGGTCCTCTCTTTTGCTTAGTTTGTTTAGATGTACAGATTTTAATACCATGCGTGTCTTTTTGCTTCTGGGACAACTCACTCAGGATGATCCTTTCCAGGTCCCATCATTTACCTGCAAATTTCATGATTTCCTTATTTTTCATTGCTGAGTAATCCTCCATTGTATAGATGTACCACAGTTTCTGCATCCATTCTTCAGTTGAGGGGCATCTGGGTTGTTTCCAGCTTCTGGCTATTACAAATAAAGCTGCTACAAACATGGTTGAGCAAATGTCCTTTTTGTGTACTTGCGCCTCTTTTGGGTATATGCCTAGGAGTGGTATGGCTGGATCTTGAGGAAGAGCTATTCCTAGTTGTCTGAGAAAGCACCAGATCGATTTCCAGAGTGGTTGTACCAGTTTACATTCCCACCAGCAGTGGAGAAGGGTTCCCCTTTCTCCACAACCTCTCCAGCATGTGTTGTCCCTTGAGTTTTTCATCTTGGCCATTCTGATGGGTGTAAGGTGAAATCTCAGGGTTGTTTTGATTTGCATTTCCCTAATGGCTAATGAGGTTGAGCACTTCTTTAAGTGCTTCTCTGCCATTCGATATTCCTCTACAGAGAATTCTCTGTTTAGCTCTGTTCCCCATTTTTTAATTGGATTACTTGGTTTGCTGCTTTTCAGCCTCTTTAGTTCTTTATATATATTGGATATGAGTCCTCTGTCAGATAATGGGTTGGTGATGATTCTTTCCCAATCTGTAGGCAGTCGCTTTGTTTTGATGACGGTGTCCTTTGCTTTACAGAAGCTTTTCAATTTCATGAGGTCCCATTCATTGATTGTTGCTCTTAGAGCCTGTGCTGTTGGTGTTCTGTTCAGGAAGTTTTCTCCTGTACCAATGAGGTCTAGGGTATTCCCCACATTTTCTTCTAACCAATTTAATGTGTCTGGTTTTATGTTGAGGTCTTTGATCCACTTGGACTTCAGTTTTGTGCAGGGTGATAAGTATGGATCTATTTTCATTTTTCTACATGTAGACATCCAGTTGGACCAGCACCATTTGTTGAAGATGCTATCTTTTTTCCATTGTATAGTTTTGGCATCTTTGTCAAAACTCAGGTGTCCGTAAGTGTGTGGGTTTATTTCTGGGTCTTCTGTTCGATTCCATTGATCCACCATTCTGTTTCTATGCCAGTACCATGCAGTTTTTATAACTGTTGCTCTATAGTACAGCTTGAGATCAGGGATGGAGATACCTCCAGAAGATCTTTTATTGTAGAGGATTGTCTTAGCAATTCTGGGTTTCTTGTTATTCCATATGAATATTATTTTGCCTTAGCTATTCTTACTGGGGTAAGATGAAATCTTAAAGTTTGGTTGTGCATTTCTCTGAAGGCTAAGGGCATTGAGCATTTCTTTAAGTGCTTCTCAGCCATTTGATATTCTTTTGTTGTGAATTCTCAGTTTAGCTCTGTATCCCATTTCTTAATTGGATTATTTGATTTGTTGGTGTTGAATTTAAGTTCTTTGTATATTTTAGATATCAGCCCTCTGTCTGATGTAGGGTTGGTGAAGATCTTTTCCCAATCTGTCAGCTACTGTTTTGTTCTATTGACAGTGTTCTTTGACTTACAGAACCTTCTCAGTTTTATGAGATCCCATTTATTAATTGTTGATCTCAGAGCTTGTGCTGTTGGTGTTCTGTTCAGGAAGTTGTCTCCTAAGCCAGTTAGTTCTAGACTTTCCCGTACTTTGTCTTCTAATAGGTTTAGAATCTCTGGTTTTATGTCAAGGTCTTTGATCCACTTGAACTTGAGTTTTGTGGAGGGCGATAAGTATGGATCAATTTGCATTGTTCTACATGTGGACATCTAGTTAGACCAGCACCATTTGTTGAAGATGCTTTCTTTTTTTCCATTATGTGATTTTAGCTTTTTTGTCAAAAATCAAGTGCTCATAGGATTGTGGATTTATTTCTAGGTCTTCCTTTCAGTTCCTTTGATCCACCTCTCCATTCCCATGTCAGTATCATGCGGTTTTTATTACTGTTGCTCTGTAGTATGACTTGAGATAGGGATGTTGCTACCACCATAGAGGAAGTTCTTTTATGGTACAGAACTGTTTTATCTTCAGTCTTTTATTTTTCCATATGAAGTTAATGGTGGCTCTTTTAAGGGCTGTAAAGAATTGTGTCAGAATTTTCATGAGAATTGTATTGAATCTGTTGATGGCTTTTGGCAGGATGGCCATTTTTTCTATGTTAATCCTACTGATCCACAAGCATGAGAGATCTTTCCATCTTCTAAACTCTTCAATTTCTTTCTTCGAAGACTTGAAGTTTTTTTCATATAGGTCTTTTACTTGCTTGGTTAGAGTCACACCAAGGTATTTTATGTTATTTGTTGCTATTGTGAAGGGTGTTGTTTACCTAATTTCTTTCTCAGCCCTTTTGTCACTTGTATAAAGGGAGGGCTACTTAATTTTTTGAGTTAATTTTGTATCCAGACACTTTGCTTAATGTTTTTATCAGCCATAGGAGTTCTCTGGTAGAATTTTGCAGGTTACTTAAGTATACTGTCATATCATCCGCAAACAGTGATACTTTGACTTCTTCTCTTCCAATTTCTATACCCTTGATCTCCTTTACTTGTCTTATTGCTCTGTCTAGGACTTCAAGTACTATATTGATGAGATACAGAGTGAGTGGGCAGCCTTATCTTGTCCCTGATTTTAGTGGGGATACTTTTAAGTTTCTCTCCATTTAACTTGATGTTGGCTATTGGCTTGCTGTATATTGCCTTTATTGTGTTTGTACCTTGTATTGTAGCATGTACCTTGTATCCCTGATCTCTCCAAGACTTTAAACATGAATTCATGTTGTCAAAGGCCTATTCAGAATTTAATGATGATCATGTGTTGTTGTTGTTTTTCTTTCCATTTATTTATATGGTGGATTACATTGATAGATTTTCATATGTTGAACCATCCCTGCACTCCTGGGGTGAAGCCTACTTGGTCATGGTGGATGATATTTTTGATATGTTCCTGGATTTGGTTTGCAAGTATTTAATTGAGTATTTTGCATCAATGTTCATAAGAGAGATTGGTATGAAATTTTCTTTCTTTGTTGGGTCTTTGTGTGGTTTAGGTATCAGGGTAACTGTGGCCTTATAGAACAAGTTTGACAATATTTCTTCTGTTTCTATTTTGTGGAATAGTTTGAGGCATATTGGTATTAGTTCTTTGAAAGCCTGGGAGAATTCTGTGCTAAAACCATCTGACCCCGAACTCTCTTTGATTTAGAGGCTTTTCAAGACTGTTTCTATTTCCTTGGGGGTTATAGATTTATTTAAGTTATTAACCTGATCTTGATTTAACTTTGGTAAGTTGTATCTATCAAGAAAATCATTTATTTTATTTAGATTTTCTGATTTTGTGGTATAGGTTTTTGAAATACAATCTAATGATTCTTTGGATTTCCTCCATGTCTCTTATTATATCCCCCTTTTCATTTCTGATTTTATTAATTAGGATACTCTTTCTTTGTCTTGTAGTTTTTCAAAGGGTTTGTCTATCTTGTTGATTTTCTCAAAAACTCGGCTCTTGATTGTGTTTTCTCTTTGTTTACAGGTTATTGATTTCAGCCCTGAGTTTGATTATTTCCTGCTGTTGATTCCTCTTGGGTGTGTTTGCTTCCTTTTTTTTTTTTTTTTTTTTTTTTCCTAGAGCTTTCAGGTAAACTGTTAACTTGCTAGTATGAGCTCTTTCTACTTTCTTTATGAAGGTACTTATCACTATGAACTTTCCACTTTGCACTGCTTTCATTGTGTCCTAAGTTTGGGTGTGTTGTGCCTTCATTTTCATTGAATTCTAAAAAGTCTTTAATTTATTTATTTCCTCCCTGACCCAGTGATCATCAAGTAGAGAGTTGTTTAGTTTCCATGAACTGGTAGGCATTCTGTTGTTTCTGTTGTTGTTGAATCTAGCTTTAATCCATGGTGGTCTGATATAATACAGGGTGTTATTTCAATTTTCTTGTATTTGTTGAGGCTTGGTTTGTGTCCGAGTATGTGATCAGTTTTGGAGAAGGTTCCATGAGGTGCTAAGAGGAAGGTATTTTTTTTTTTTTTTTTTTTATGTTTGGATGAAACGTTCTGTAGATATCTGTTAGGTCCAGTTCACTCATAATGTTGGTTAGTTTCATTATTTCTCTGTGTTTAGTTTCCATGTCAATGATCTGTCCATTGGTGAGAGGTGTGTTGAAGTCTCCTACTATTAATGTGTAGGGTTCAGTGTGTGATTTAAGCTTTAGTAATGTTTCATTTACAAATGTGGATATCCTTGCATTTGGGGCACAGATGTTCAGAATTGAGACATCATCTTGGTCTATTTTTTCTTTGATGAGTATGAAATACCCTTCCCCATCTCTTTTGATGAATTTTGGTTCAAAGTCTATTTTATTGGATATTAGAATAGCTACTCCAGCTTGTTTCTTGTAGCCATTTGCTTGAAAAACCTTTTTCCAGCCCTTTATTCTGAGGTAATGTCTATCATTATTGCTGAGGTATGTTTCTTGTATGCAACATAAGGATGGGTCCTGTTTCCATATCCATTCTGTTAGCCTGTGTCTTTTTTGGGAGGGAGTTGAGGCCATGGATGTTGAGAGAAATCAATGACCAGTTGTTGTTACCTCCTGTTATCTTGATGGTGGTTGTGTGTGTGTTTCCTTTCTCTTCTTTTTGTGGTTCTGGGGTTATTTGTTTCCTGTGCTTTCCTGGGTGTTGTAAGCCTCCTTGGGTTGGAGTTTTCCTTCTAGTATATTCTGTAGGGCTGGGTTTGTGGCTAGGTATTGTTTCAACTTGGTTTTGTCATGGAACATCTTTTTTTTCCCCATCTATGGTGTTTGGAAGTTTTCCTGGGTATAGTAGTCTGGGCTGACATCTGTGCTCTCTTAGTGTCTGCATGGCATCTGACAAAGGCCCTACTGGGTTTCATGGTCTCTGTTGAGAAGTCAGGTGCAATTCTGATTGGTTTGCCTTTATATGTGACTTGGCCTTTTTCCCTTGTGGCTTTTAATACTCTTTCTTTGTTCTGTACATTTAGTGTTTTGATTATTATGTGATGGGAGAATTTTCTTTTATTCATTTATTTACTTTATTTATTAATTACTTTATTCACTTTGTATCCCCCCATAAATCCCTCCCTCCTCCCCTCCTAATCTCCCTTCTCCTCCCCCTTCTCCACACATGCTCTTCCCCATGTGTGAGGAGGACCTGATAGGGGAGGTCTTCCTCTCCTTCCTTCTGATCCTAGTCTATCAGATCTCATCAGGAGTGGCTGCACTGTCATCTTCTGTGGCCTGGTGAGGCTGCTCGCCCCTGAGGGGGAGGGAGAATTTTCTTTTCTGGTCCAATCTATTTGGTGATCTGTAGCCTTTTGTATGTTTATAAGCATTCATTCTTTCCGTTGAGGAAGTTTTCTTTTGTAATTTTGTTGAAAATATTTTCTGGGCCTTGGAATTTGGAGTCCTCCTCCTCTTCCTCTCCTTCTTCTTGTTCTTTGTCTTCGTCTATTCCTATTATTCTTAGATTTGATCTTTTCATATTGTCCCAGATTTCTTGGATGTTTTGTGTCAGGAACTTTTTAGATTTAACATTTTCATTGGCTGATTATTGATTTTTTTCACTCTTACCTTTTGCCCTCCTGGGTTTTTGTAGTTAATTCATGGAGGTAACTGAATTAAAACTTGCTACAATTATTGACAAGGCTGATATGAATGGCTTAGCTCTTTGCTGCTGGCTTAGGTGCTGCTTATGAATCCACATGTATTTCTGCATCTTTCCTTGTATGTAATTTGTTTCTAGGATTTAAGGAGGTACGTGCGTAAGCTAGTAGCTACTTTTATAGCAGTAGGTTTATACAATATTCTCTTCCCTGTCTTTAGCCTAGGCCACATCTATTAGTTCTCAAAGTGCTCCACAGTGAAATTATCTTATAATTTCTTCTAAAATATTTTCCCTTTCATCTCTACTTTTGACCGCTTGTATTTATTCCTTGACTTTGTATCCTTAAATAAGGTTTATCAGATTAAAGTGCCGCTCTTGAGCCTTAAACACAAATGTTCGAATTAAAGTGGCATCCTTTCTGCCTCCTCTGTTCCCTGCACGGTATCTTGAAGTGTACACCGTCCAACATTGATCCCTTTTCTCCCTTTTCTGTGAAGTCTTAGCTTCGACCATTTAGGATTTGTCAGAAGTGTGTGTGTCTGTGTGTGGGGGGGTGTTTTATGAACTTCCCATGTAGCTAAGGAGTTTCCTTTCCCCTCTCCCTGCCCCTCACTATTCCATGAGGTGTGTGTGTGTGTGTCTCCCTCCCAGGTCCTGCAGCAGCTTCTCCTTCATGCTATAAATGCTGCCCAGAAGGCAGATAACAGTTGACAATTACAGAAGTGTTTTCCCTAAAGACGTTAGTCATGTGTGACTCCCAGGGACCAGATGTTGGTGAGTCTCTCACTTGTATCTTCTAGATAAACTTCCTATGCGCTTGTGCAAGACAGGCTGAAGAGTGTATGCTGACAAGCTTATTTTCTGTAGACTGTGGACGAGACATTGACATAGACATCCGAGTGACCCACACCTGCTCGAGAATGTGTAGGAATGGCAGAAGATGATGCTGTCATCTGAGCCACACCACACTCCATTCATGCTCACATGTTATCTGTCATTTAAAGTAAAATGTGGTAATCTCAGGGTAAGCTGTATCCTGCTTGTAATTTTCTGTTCTGCTCTCCAAAGAGTGGTGCTTTCAAGCCTCTTCAGTATTGAACGCCTGTCATCAAACTGAGGATCAAAACGGGGATCTGAAATATGACTATGTCTGTTTTTAAATGCTGCCTTTCTTTTTGTTTAAAGCTTAGTTGTACCCGACACCATCTCTTGAGCACATACCAGATTCTGTGAAGTGCTGGGTTACTTTGCTTGAGTGAGAGGCTGTCCTCATGTTCAGAGAATCACAGCTCAGGGAGGCAGACATTAATTAGATTATAGCAGACAGAAAGAGCAGGATAATGTGTAATATGGAAAGTCTAAGCAGAGCACAGACATGTTGGGCAGATAAAGAGGTGTATATATGTATGTTGGGTGGGGGTGTCCATCACAACATGTAGAGGCACCTGCTTTATTTCCATAGTATAAATGCATAAACCTTCTCTCCAGGGGACACTGTTAGATAGCTGTGCCCCCCCTTCTCTGCTTCTGCTGTTTCTATCATGTGTCAGGGCACAGTAAGCTCTGTTCAGCAATAGGAATGTGAGATCTGAGTCATGAAATAACCTAGACTGTTCTTATCAAAACCAGCAACAGGGATGTAGAACTTCATGGAAAGATGTCCTTCTGTGTGAACTCACTGCTTTTCATCATACACTTACGTGACTGCATTACGGCAAATATTTTTTAGCATTTGCTTCAGTGATACTTTCAAATTATTTACTAAATTTTCAGTTTGTTCAGCATTTTATTACCATTTAGCGGGAGGCAGATGAGGATGCAAGAGTTGCTGTTGGTTTACCTGATGATCCTTGCATTAAGCCAGGGCCTTTCCTGAAGCTTCAGTTAGGGTGCACTCAGTGGACTTTTCCTGTCTACAGCACCCCCCTCCTCACCTTTGATCCCTTCCTGTCTCCACCCTTACCCTCCCTCTTTATCTCCTCTTCATTCTCCCTCCTCTTTTTTCTTCTTTTCTTATTGTGTATAGGCTCGTGATGCTCCTGCCTCTTCCTCCAGACTGCTTACTCCTGTGATTACAGACTTGCTCCAACCCTTCACACCTTCCTCTTCATTATGAAGTTGTCAGGCATCTTCTTAGTGTATCGACTTCCTCCTTTGCCCCAGGATCTCTGGAGTTAGAAATCAGGTCTCTGATCTCAGTTGAAGATGGCAATCAAAAAGGTATCACAGTATTTTTTTTTTTTCCACATCAGAATGAATCTGTGATTTGTTCCTTGTCTGCAACACTTACTGGTTATTAAACGTGGAGTGGAGTCTTTTATAGGCAAAGTTAGTTTTGTTCGAGCAAGGGGAGCTTAAAATGAAAACAAACACACACACAAAGTTTTAAGTGGCTCCTATCTAAGGCAAATCAAATAAACCCCGAAGAGATGTATAAGGTCTTTGTTCTTTTCATGGGTTCAAGGATGGCCTGTGATTTCAATGATTTAAAAAAATGGTTACTTGGTTTCCAAGGGAGCAGGCATTTCGTGTTGGAGTACCTACCTGGTAAGATACCCTGGGAAGACAAAGTTAGAAATGATAAGGTTCTTGTAGAAGAGGTAATGTGGGCTAGAGTTGGTGAGTGGGTGGATTTAATCCAGGGCCCTGTCAGTTTGTTGTTGTTTTGTACATGTAGTATTTTTCTGAATTTTGCCTGTGAATTTAGCGAAGGTGCACATTCTGTCTGATTGTACAGTCTCCAGAGTTCCAGAGATCGTGTCTACTGTTAACACTAAAGTAATACAATGCCTAGGACTTAAGTGGCATATTTTCATATAATTAGATTAGCATTTCCTCTGTTTAGCATCTAGATTCTCAGCCTTTTTAAGGTAACCTAATATGAAAGCTAAATTCCCACATTCTTTTTTTTTTTTAATTGACGATAGTCTATTTTAAGGAATTGTTCTAATTTTGTAAGATTCCATTTTGTAACATTCCTGTATTTTAATTGGGTTAATAAAGCACAAATTGACTACATTATCAGGGCATATGTGCATGCAGACATAAAATGTCACCATGGGCAAGTGTTAATGGAATCAAGATGGGATACAGGAGACTCAGCCCTGAGGTGCGCAGTGACATTTAAAAAAATGTCTTCTGAAGCCAGACAACCGGTTCATTAGATTAATTATGGTGAAAACTATCTCCAGTCTGGTAGCTTGGTAATGACCACAGGTCTGTTGCCATTGGAACCAGCTGATGCTTGCCATCATTCTTATTAGACCACAGTGAGGTTCCTCCTTTGCTTTACCTAAACTTGAATTTATCTTTTAGGAAAGAATCGATTCTTAGCGGTCCTGATTGTTTCCTTGTGCTGAAGCACAGTGGTAAATTGTGTTCACATTAAAGATGACAGACTGCTTTTCCCGTGCCTTAACTGTAGTTCTCTTTATGGATAGTGCAGATGTCAGGGCAGCAATGATGGATTCTGCATTTCCCTGGGCTGGGGGCTGTCCATTTCGGCAGATTCCCGTAGGAGGCAGGTTATCTACAGTATAGGTGGTCAATTTACGGTTTTGTTATGTTTCTGAACTTTAACCCACTGCATACTGACTTTCTATAAATGGAATAAAAATGAATTACGAGGTAATAGATGGGAAAAGAAAGATGCACAAAAGTATAAACTCTAGTATTTTATTAGATTCAATCCTTGTAAAGTTACTGTTGGATGGATTTTAAGATTTCTGAATGTTTATGTTTAATGACTTTCAGGACCATCGTGAGTTGTGCTGCTTGTCACTGCCTGAGCCCCTCATGTGTATGTGAGATAGAGCTTGACACGTGTTCTCTTCTAACATCACAGGGACATCAACACTTTCCTAGGAAAAGGTTGTCTCTGCTACTCAAGATGGTTGAGAGGACTTAGAATTCTAAGCCATTTGTGACGTTTAAAAATTGTTCACTTAAAACTATTATAAACTTCATTCTTGAAGAATTCATTGTGTTAGTGACAGTGGACTTATAAAGTGTGGGTGTATAAGTATGTATATCATAAGAGTGAATAAATAAATGCATAGATTCACGCATACCTTCATTTCTGAGGCTAGGTTCTTTCAGGGTCCTGATTTCTGAGCAGCAGCCATTGTATACACATTTGTTACAAATTTTGGGAGGAGTGGAGATAAGAATAAAAAAATATATATATATATATTATATATATATTATATATAGTCATTTTAGGCCATATGATAGCTCAGCTTATCATTTTTTCAACTTTACAATGGGGTAAAATCAGTTTATTTTCGTTAAAACCTTTATTTAAATTTTGAATTCTGAACTTTGATTGTGCTAGTTGTAACGTGCTTTGCCCTCTCCCTGCTGGGCAGCAGTAACGCGCTGCACCCCGGAACCAGTAGCACTATCAGGAGGAAAAGGCGCTGCTGAAGGTGTGTTGTTAAAGGCATGTGCTTGTTGGTTAGGTGGATCAAGTGCAGTTTTAACTTAAGGTATGTTGAACATAGATGGCTTTATTGAGATATGAACCTATCATAGTTCAAGTGTCATCTGTGTTTTTTTCCCTTGAAAACCTGTAAGTACATATGTGAAAACTAACTCTTCATATATTTTGGCCCCAGAAAAAGATTTTTTTTTTTTTTACCTCAGTTGGATTAACCTAAAACTTGATTTATTTATAACCCAAACGTTTAGTTATTTTTGATATATAAATGTAAATAAATCACAGATGTCTATTCTTTTGGCCAGATTACACTGAAGAAATCCAGCTGGACTCCACGTGTTCTCTGTAGGGCACTGAGTGCTGTGTGTGCATCATCTTAGTCAATATCACAAGCACAATGGGATAGGTACTATTGGTCTCCTGTTACAGCTGAGATGGAGTAAAGTTAAAAACTTACCCAAGGTTACAGGTCATGAGGAGCAGGAGTCAGAATGCAGTCAGTTGGATGAGAGACACTGCTTTTTCAGATCCCACCCAGCATGAGACTTAAATGTCTTCGTGTAGTCCTCAGTTCTAAAGCTCAGTAAAATTCCTATGGCAAGAACCCAAGTAATGAGCAAAACAGGACGGGGTCCTATTGTGCATAGCGAGTGCTGGCTGGTGTTAAGATGACAAAGGGCTTACTGTCCAAAAGAATCAGGCCAAAAGCTGTCTTCCTAAAGGAGATGCACAAACCATGCCCATACTACCATCTTTTAATGTTGTAGACATCCTAAGACCTACTTAGGAGCATCCACGGTATTCAAATTGAGCAAGTGGCAGAGAAGTACTGTCGTATTGCAGAGGGCTGTGGGCACCATCTTGACCACAGGAATTGAGTAAGGGAATTGAACTTGGTAGCAGGCCATCTTTTCTTTCACAGACTAATGCTTTGGGTTGCTTTTAGCTACACACTCTTCTGTTGATACATAAGTTTATGCATAGGTTCTGTAAAGGAACATAGTATTTTTCTTATTCTCTGCACCTAGCTAAGGTCTTGAATTTGCCTAATATTGAAATGAAGTTGAGGGTGTGGGAGGGACAGTGCGTGGAGAATGCTGCTTCTTGAGTTATTTTGGGAATATCTGTAGAGTAGAAATGATGAAATACCAGCTGAGTCTTATGTAATTGAATATTTCTTTGTGTAGTTTGTTTACTGTAATGATGGATAGATGTATAGGTAAATGCATACACATTCTTATTAGTGAAATAAAAAATAGGAAAGTACAGTTTAGTTTTAGCTAAGTTATGCGAAACTTAAGATTTAATATGTTAAGGAAAAAATTATAGGCCCTTTAACAATTATAAATCCCAGGACCGGGAGCTGCCCGGTCTGGAAAGTGCCCACCGCACAAGTTGGAGGCTCTGACTTTAGCCACCTGCACCAGTTAAAGATGGGCATGCTGCTATGCCCCTGTAATCCCAGCACTGGAGAGGCAGAGCGAGGAGAATCACTGGCGGTTTCCAGCCTAGCCAAAGAGGCAAAATCCAGGTTCAGTGAGAGACGGTGTCTCAAAGTTAAGGTGGAGACACCAGTGTTAACCTTAGACTACTTTATGCACATACATGTCACACTCATACACGAGAAACAGCGTAAGAGACTAGATTTATACTCACATTTGTGGTAGGCAGAGCCCAGAGATGACCTGTTCCTGCTCTTGGCTGTAAACACCTTGCAGCAGCTTCCCCCTCCAGAGTTAGTGGAAGTGGAAAATGGCAGCTCCCGGCACAGGTTACTGCCGGGGCCAGCCAGCAGAATCGAACGGTTCTTGAGTTGGGAGTGAGGATTAAAATTAATAAAATAAACATACAGCACACAGGAAACTTTTTAAAGGTCCAGACTCGACAGCCATGGCAAAAGGCAGGCAGCTGCAGCAAGCAGTGCCAGCAGCAAGTCTTAAGTCTCTGCCTGCCTCCTCTGTCTCCAGCCTTCTTCTCGAGCTCCTCCCCTCTTTCCTGTCCTCCAGCTCCTCCCATAGGACAACATTGTATCTAGTTGCTTATTTGTGTCCTGTTTACACAATAGTTGTGACAGGATGCTTGGAGCATCATCTTCAGCCTTCTTCTGCAGTAACTGTCGGCCTGTCTTTTTATTGTAGAGTTTCTAAGCCAGAGTAGAAACATCTCAGAACAATGGTTTAATTTGCACAAGGAGCCTGACAAGAGGTGTGATCCTCACAAGCTATCCTACCTGCTGTCACAAACAAAAGGAGATGGACTTGCAAGTTCTCCTGCCATTAGTAAAGGCCTCCCAAAAGCCATCTCTCTGCCGAGATTTAAATATCAAAGCAGGCCACTGGAGTCATGGCTCCCGACAGGTTACATCATCTCCTGGTGGCTCTGAAGGAGGCTGACATTTGTGAGGACCACTGACTATTACCTGTAGCTGTCCTCCAGTTACTAAGAGGGTTCCTTAGCCTCAAAAACAGTTTTAGAAGGAGGACTTTAATTCTAGAGCCATCAGAAACTTAATTTCCACCAATGGCTTGAATGAACTTGAAATAGGATATTGAATCTCAAATGAGACTGCAGGTATGTATTATGCTTCGCTATGGTCCCCCAAGATGCTGGGTAGACTCTGCAGATCCCATTTCCAGATTCCTGACCCATGAACATGCAATTGGAAACAATACAGTGTTTTATTTCTGTGGGCTTTGACGGTGTAGCTTTTATAAGCATGCCCAGGGTGAGTTATGGATGATAGCTTTGCATCAACAGAGGTAATTGCCTCTGTGGCTGTCTGGAGCCTACTCTCTGATGGTATCCTGAGAGAACATTTGCCCTAAGAGTCTTTTGCCCTAAGAGTTTTTCTGCTGCTGTTACAAAAGTTTACCCCTTCCAGCAAAGAAATGTGAACCCTCCATTTGGGGAGAAAGCTTTTGAGAAACTGGGCAGCACACAAAGCCATGGTTTAAATAGCATAGTTAGAACAGTGTGCACACTTGTCATGGCTGGCTTTGTTCCTCATGTTGTTGTGAACAGTGGAAGGATTTCTAAGAGTGCCAGTTAGCCTTTGGTGGGCTGTGGAAAACACTGCATCCTAAGATAAGGCAGGTGCAGAGGTCAAAGGTAAGACTTTACTCTCTGGATTTCTTAACTTGCTTCCATCTCATGAGGTCTTCATGTTAGACATTCTAGGTATATTTCATGCCCATATCCAGTGCTGTTTTGAAGCAATGTTTGTATTGCTTTCTTTAGTGCCAGATTGCCTATGCCAGCGTCTCATTTTGTTCATCTGTGTGTGCTCACAGAAACGGCAGTGGATGAGGATCTAAGGCAAATGTGCCAGGGGACACACTGAGCCCTCATTTAAGTTGTTCTCTGTCATCCTGTTGTTAATCCTGCACCTGCCTTTTCTAGTCATCATCTTTCCCCGTTTCTCTTCAGCTGCTGTAGGTCAAGAAGTCATATTGAATTATTAACATAGAACAAACCTTTGCAAAATCATTTTAAGTCATTCATAAACTGAATATAACTGGTACCAAAATATAAATGAAGAAATGGTATACTCTAGCCTTAAATCTCACCACCATCCAGTGTTTGTTTCTGGTTACAATCTGGAAGATAACCATGATTCTGATTTCTATATGGAAAAACTATTTTGGGAGTTTTTGAACTCTTCATTAAGTTAACACATTTTTCTTCTCTGTCTGCTCTATTAAAATTCTGTTTATGTCTATAGCTACTCTTCACTACTCTACAGTGTGTTTTGTTGTCTGCAAGCGATTGGTTCTCAGTCGTCCTTGCCCATGATGTCATATTCTTAGGGTGTTCACTCCATTGTTGAAGATGTGGGCAGGCATGTGGGTTGCAATTCTGTAAGGGATAGCTAGAAGAGACACTGTCCTATTCAGACAGTGACGGAAAGGCTTCACAGTGTATAGGCAAGCCTTGTGATAAGCAGTGCTCAGTTTAAGAAGCCACTGGGGAGACAGGAGTCTCTAGAAAGGCACACTTGTGACACTTTTTTTTTTTTATGGGAATGGGTGTAGTGCTTGGTATTTTGCAAATTCAGCTTTTTTGAACTTCTGGATTGTCATATTCCCCCCCCCCACACACACACCTGGATGCTTTTGATTTGCAGTTGAATGTACAGATGTGGAACAAATGGCTATGAAGGGCCAACCGTATGTTATTTTATTAGACAAATCTCAAAACTCTACCCATTCTATCTCATGCATATCTGGGTAGTTTATAGTGGGTTGGTTGGATTTTGCCTTAAATAACCTGCTCTGCCGTGTTGAGCCCATCTTTCCATGGACTCATGTATGCATGGTGCAGCAGTTGGCAAACTTTCGCTGTGCAGAGCCATTGAAAAGGAAGCAGTTGCACTTGCAGGCCTGTGACGTAAGCTGTGGCTGATCACTCTGCTGTAGAAACCAAAGGCAGTCATAGACAGTGCATACATGAAGGAGTGTGGAACACATATTCCAGTAAAGCATCATTATGGTCTCAGTTTCATACAGTTTTCACCTATCACAAGACAAATTCTTCTTTGGATTTTTTTTAAGTCTGTGAAAATTATACTCACCACTTGGGCATGATCTAGACTATGATTGCAGTTGGCCCACCGTGACATAGGGCTTTGGGGTGGGGATGCTGAATTATACAGTATAGATATTATTTAATTATAGATGACACCACAGTGACACAATATCTACTATATTAAACCCTGTAAACAATTGTGCTTCATTTGTATGACTGTCAGAGACAGAGTCTCAGCTCAATAAATTAGCTAATGTTGAACTTTGAGCTCCTATGATCCTCCTGCCTCAGCCTCCTGAGTGCTACGTGTATATCACACGCAGCCTGTAAATAGTTTTTAATGAATGGAGGTTTGAGTTTTGTGATGGAGTAGAGTTTGCTTCCTTCTGAAGCTGGACTAGTCATGTTTGTGAGAGTTAGATATTTAGGTAAGTGTCCTGCTGCACTGTTCCTATAGCAAAAATAAATGAGATGCATGATTGAAACACATTTCAGGTACGCTTTGTGTTTGGTGTTCCGCTTCCTGCTAATGGCTCAGACCAGCAAACACAATTTATGCCTCGTCTTTCATTTCATGTACCCTTGACAAGTTCTATAATGTTAGTTGCATGTGCCTTCCTTTTAAGAAGCTTTCAAACATGATTTCTTATTTTAAAATGGATTATGTTTCTAATTTTAATAAACTTCTAAGGCCTGTGCAGCCAGCACTTTAAATTATATTTGGGCCTTGGAATACCCTTTCCTGCATAATCTGAGTTTGTTTGCCCTTTTGAATTCACTGCAGTTTATCTTGCTGACGGTTTATTAATTATGTTTCTGAGTGTAGTGTATCACTTCCAGGAATGCTTGGGAAAAATACAATTGGCCGTGAGAGTATTTATGCAACCAAGATGTGTGTGTATATTCTCAGTCACTCAGACAACCTCATTGTCTCAATCTTCTGAGGTTGAGTTGAGCTGCATTGACGTGAGCTCTCAGAGGGACTGGACTCAGGTGGCAGATGGTGTAAAAAGTATGAATTCATCCTCTTCATAGAGGACACTGTATTTAGTCAGTGTCCAGGCTTGGGATCGATGTTCTCTCTCTGTGGGCTTTCCTTCATCCCCCATGTTTCTTGCCAGTGTATAGACCCCCTTCTGTTCTGGTATGAGCCTCTGACAGTCCAGCAGTCTGCAGCTGTTTGACCAGGTTGGTTCATGGGGCTAATTAGGTTTTAGTAAAACAGTTGGATATTCTGTTATTAGAGGAAAGGGGGCTTATGCTCTGCCTTCTCCATTAAAAGGGAAACAAAACTATTTTGTGTCTATGGAGGAGAAGCAAAGGGCCCATTCATCAAAGGTGATCTTGTGTGCCAGTGAAGGAGTATGCAAAGTTTTCAGAAGGAGCTTGTGAGAAGCTGGGAGGATTCCTGGGGAACCAGAGAATGTGATTCTTTGAATAAAGGCTGGGATGCGGAGATAAGCCTGGCATATGCCATGGCTGAGACACAAGAGCAGGACAGCTTAGAAGACAAGATTGTGAGGCCCTTGTCAGATGGAGGCTTTCTAGAATATAGCGTCCCACTGAAAATAATCCTTGCATTTAGTTGCCCCACTGTATATCAAAGTCCGTGCTCTATAGAAAATACCCTTGTGGAGCTGTTTGTGTATTCTCCTGGATATTTTAGGCTCCCATTTAGGTCAAATATACTAAAGTACTTGTGATCATAAGATCCTGCTCCACTTAAAAAGTCTAGTTAAATATTAATGTGAGGAAATTTGCTCTTGCATATTTTCACACATAATTTCTTTAATTGGTATTATGTATTTTGCATAATTTAAATACCAGCATCTGGATGATTTGCTCAGCAAAGAAGACTCTTTCATCAAAAAGAGCTCTACGGTATCTTCTCTAGACTGCGTGCTAAGGCTTAGGTCTTGTACTTAAATAATGTTCCCACAGTGGGGAGTGGAATGGAAATTGAACGCCCTGAGAGTTTCTGTTCATTAAGAGTACAGCGTTAACATATTGACTGTTGAGGGGCCAATAGCCAGTCCTACCAGGACTTGAGATTTGTTAGTTCCACAGTGAGGATGGTAGCTGGGCCCCTCTCCCGCTGCTGCCCTGCTGAGTCCAGGGATGCCCACCATCTGGGCAGATGTGCCCCTCCTGAGCCGAGTGTCCTAAATGTTAGTTCAGAGTCATGGGAGAATAGTGCTGTTGCATTTCCCCTTCAATTTTTGAGAGATCATAGATGATAACCTCCCAAGTGTGAGTTGATAGATACGGAGTTGTGGACACACTAAGTTGGGGTTTTTTTGTTTGTTTTGTTTTTGGTTTTTGGGTTTTTTTTTTGTGTATGTTGGTTTTTGTCTTCTAGAATTTCGCTAGATTCACTTCAAGCTTCTGACTTATTCTGGCCATTTTCACTGTAGTTTTGAGGTCCATTGCATAATCACCACTTTCACCATGTTTCATCATGGACATTTCAGAGGTGGCTAGGACTGGGAGAGGACTGGACCCTGGAAGCTGTAGGTGGTTCATCCATGTCACATAGGCAGAACAGATGTGATGGCCTGTCTTGTAGCTTGAGACATAGCGATAAAAGGAACTACAAGCTGACTTTTAATACTTTTTCTCCTTTGTTAACCTATGAATTTCTTTTTATTATTATTTTATTTTTTACAATTTATTCATTTTGTATCCCAACTGTAGCTCCCTCCCTCGACTCCTCCCTATCCAACCCTCCCTCCCTCTTCCCTCCAGCTCCTTCCCCTAGTCCACTGAAAGGGGGAGTTCTCCACCCCTGTTATAGGCAGCTCAGTCCCTATGTGGGTACCCGAGTAAGGGGAACAGGGGTTGCCTCTGTCATGAACTCAGTTGCCTGCTCTTTGATCACTTCCCCCTGGCAATGCAGCCTTACCAGGTCATAGAAGAGGAGGATCCAGGCAATCCTGATGAGACTTGATAAACCTGTGAATTTCTTACTCTGACTTCCTACCTGAGCCGCCTCTTTCCTGGAGCCTAATTCTGGTGATAGAAGCTAATCTTGGTATATTTCTAATCCTTTCATTTTCCTCCCTCCCTCATCTGATTGTGATCCAAATGTTATCTTCTATAGGGCCTTCACATGAGGGACAGTCAGCATTGCAAGTCCATGAGCATGCCAGCAAATGTTCTGATTGATTGCATTCTTTTCTTTGGGAACATGGGGACTTACATGTGCCTTCTGAAGTGGGTGGCAAGGGCATTTTTGCCCCTTTCCACATGGCTTCTGCAGGTTGTATGTGCGCCACATGTAGCTGAGGCAGCTGATGGTTTTGTTTGCTTCTTGATATTTTTGACAACCACTTAGTTTCTGTTAGTGGAAAAAGTACTCAAGAAACAGTGGATTTGGGGTAATAGACACTTTGGGCATACTTTCTGGATCTCAGGTCATTTTCTGTTGTGACAGTGACTATTTAGCATTTGTAGATTATGAGAAAATATAAATTATTAGAGAACACTTGCTAGTCAAAATGCCAACTTATTTTTAATAAGAAATATCTTACGGAGATGCCCGGCACATAGCTCAAGAAAAGTTCACATGTGCGCACATGTGCATGTACAAACACACCCACACCCGCCACGCTTTCCGGTCTCCAGAGTAAGAAGGCAGTTCTTTTCTGTTGTTGAAGAACAGTAGCAGTACTGATGGTGCCAACTGCGATGAAGTGAAAAACAGCAGGTCTGGAGTCCTGGCAAAAGGCTAGGAAGCTGGGACTGCTGCCTTCCCTCAGCCCTGAAATTAGTCCTCCCAAGCAGAAGAAAGGCGCTCCATTGAAGACAAGTCAAGTCAGAATAAGTGAGCCTTGGGTATCTTGAGGTGCCTTCTACAAGGTCTGTTGCCCCCTCTTCTTACCTCTAGTTAAAGTGGTTAGCAATTCAGGCCCCTCAGTCTTCTGACTGGAAAAGTCACAGATATGACAGAATAGTAGTCTTGGGTTAAGAACTTTCTACTGAAGAAATGAAATAGGACAGTTATGTAAAAGGAGAGGGAGAGAAGGAGAAAGAATGACTATAAATCATAAAGCTTGCTAAAGACAAAATGATCCTTATCTAGATAGAAACATAGGTCAGGGCAAGAAGGGGGAGCCTTACAGTTCCTTAATTCCATGGAACAGGCTAATTAGAAGCAGGAACTCAGTAAAAAAAAAGCAAGGTAATAGAAAGCAGGGGAGATGAAAAGGAGATTGTAGACCACAGAATGATCTTGAGGTCTGAGACAACATCATGCAGAACTAAGAAATAAAATTAGAACCCTCGAAGAGAATAACAGATGCATTGAAAATCAGGTACTAGAGTAAATGCTGGATAATGTGACTGAACACAGATGGGAGGGTCTGGGTATTGACGTGGCTGGAAGCTGGAGGGCTGGGGTGAGGCAGGACAGTGCTGGGCAATCGCTGCTCCTGGAGCAGACACTCAGCAGATACACTGATGGATGAACAGGGCAGTTTTCAGGAAACTGAAAAACTGAGGCCGCAGACTGGGATAATGCATTGTGTTCCTGGAAAACGGAGAGAGTCTTCAGCTCTGAGATCTGTTCCAATCACACTATCAAATTTCAAAGATAATGGGATATTTCTTTAAATTTGTAAGCAGAAGACCAACTTGTCTGTCATGGACTCAAAGTCAGATTGGCTCAGTACTTTCACTAGCAACATCCAGTTTCTGGAGACAGTAGAGTCCTCTCTTCAGTGGTTCATGGGAAAGGAAATGCAGTCCACCTTGTGGCCACTAATTGGTACATCTGATGACGTCCAGCTGTCAGGATAGGAGGAACACAGTTCCGAACAGGAAATGCTCTTTCCTGTTTCCTCCAAAACATGGATGAAAAAATATGTACCTAGTCGACCAGAGGCATTAGTCATTTCTCCACCTGCAGTGACAAAAAGCTGGCAGCGGCAACTTAGGGATGGAGGGTTAGTTCGTCTCAGGTCTGGGTGCTGTCTCTCCTGGCAGCAAGTCATGGAGGATAGGTAGCAGTGACAGGAATTTGAGACAGCAGTCACACTGTATTCATAGTCAGGAAGCAGAGAGCAAGGAACGCTGGTGCTCAGCTGTCTTCTCTGTATTAGTCCATTAGTCCAGTCCATGTGGTGGTGCTTCCTGCATTCAGGGGGGGTCATCCCTATTCAGTCAAACCTTTCTGGAAACATCTCCATCGAGGCACCTCAGTGCATTTCCATGGTAATCCAGTCAAGTTGACAGTGAAGATGAACTACCACAACTAGTCCTATAATGTCCTTTCTCAACTTAGCAGGGTATCTAATGAAACACTTCTTAGACTAAAGATGGATTTTGTTGAAAGACAACAAATACTTCAATTTCTTTTCCTCTGTTAGATTAAATCATGTGCAGTTTTCCAAATTGACAGATAACCTCTGCTATAGGCTTTTCTTTTTATAGAAGTATTATCATCTGCTTGATATTCCTCTCCTTCCCCCAACATTAGGCATGTGCTTTACTTTCCATCATGCCCCTATCTGGCCATGCTTGTGCTCTGGGTTGCAGAAGTTACCTGTCCTTTCTATGAGTTACTAGTGTACAATGTCACTAGTTGGTGAACTATATAAGACTAAATTTCCACAAAATTCCTTACATTTACTTTTAACTGTCTGGGGAAACAAACAATCAAACAAACACTTTAAGGTCATTCTCTACATTACCAAATAGCCAGCACCCACTGTGTGATTTAAGATGAGCCTGGCATGGCTATCTCCTCTTAGTATACTCAGTGTGAGTCAGGACCTCGTGCCTGCTAAGCTTGTGCTTGGCTATAGAGTTATACTCCCAGTCCAGTATGCCTTTCTATTGGTTGCATCTTTTTCACTTACTCAAGGAAGTGATTGAATATAAGGTCATGATTTAAAAATCTAAACCCTCAACTAATCAAGAGAGAGGACCCTGACTAAAATGCTCAATCCCCATCCCGAAAGGCAAAGAAGAAGGACATCAGAAGAAGAAGAAAACAGGAAACAAGCTAGGAACCTGCCACAGAGGGCCTCTGAAAGGCTCTGCCCTGCAGACTATCAAAGCAGACGCTGAGACTTATAGCCAGCTGTTGGGCAGAGTGCAGGGAATCTTATGTAAGAAGTGGGAAATAGTAAGATCTGGAGAGGACAGGAACTCCACAAGGAGAGCAACAGAACCAGAAAATTTGAACACGGGTCTTCCCAGAGACTCATACTCCAACCAAGTACCATGCATGGAGATAACCTAGAACCCCTGCACAGATGTAGCCCATGGCAGTTTAGTGTCCAAGTGGGTTCCATAGTAATGGGAAGAGGGACTGCCTCTGACATAATCTGATTGGCCTCCTCTTTGATCACCTCCCCCTGAGGGGGGAGCAGCCTTACCAGGCCACAGAGGAAGAAAATGCAGCCACTCCTGATGAGATCTGATAGACTAAGATCAGAAGGAAGGAGAGGAGGACCTCCCTATCAGTGGACTTGAGGAGGGGCATGTGTGAAGAAGGGGGAGGGAGGGTAGGATCGGGAGGGGAGGAGGGAAGGGCTTATGGGGGGGGTTACAAAGTGAATAAAGTGCAATTATTAAAAAAATAAAAATTATAATAAATAAATAAAATAAAATAAGAGAGAAAAAAATCAATAAACCAGAAAAATTGTACATCATACAATACACTTCAGTCCTGATTTACTGTTAGTTTATCATTGTGCCTGACACAGACCATCAAAATGTATTCACTTGCCTTGTGCAGTGATCAGTTAACTTGAAACTGAAAAAAAAATGTTCAAGAGGTCATCTCAGATCAAAACCCATGGCAGACTTTACTAATAAAAATACCATGTATAAATTAAAAAAATCTAAACCTCTTCACTGTAATGCTGTGTGTGGTGGCCACAAGCCCCTCCTCCAAAACAAATAGTTTCCTCTTGGGTTCTTCTCTGAGCTTAGGAAACCCTGCTTGTAAACTTTTGCCTGACCCTCTACATCCCCAGAATGTGGCTGAGGTGTGTCTGTCTCATGTTCAATGCTGAACATGTGTTTTACATTCAGAAATGTTTTACCTGGATAAGTGTCTGGAACTTGAGGCAACACATTACGCTTACCTTTTTGCAGATGTAAGAAACACATTGTTTAAAATGACTTGGTGCTGTTTTGGCACATCTAATCGCACTGCAGTTCCCTTTTCATGCAAATACACTTGCGGGGCTGAAAGCCTTGCTTCTCTGTGAGCTATCTGCAACTCTACATATTTTACTTCTTTCTTTGAGGCTCATTGTGCCAGGAGTTATGGAAAGAAAGCCAGCCCTGCTATGTTAAGCATTCTGTCTTATCCAAGAGGTGTTTCATAAATTATGTATAACAGTAGATGCCACTCAATAAATATTTTATATGTGATAGATATTTTTGTCTGAAATTACTTTTTCACTTGAGCAATGATTTAAACCCTCGTTTTCAGTTTTATGAGGTGACACTTTTATAATATCATGTAGTTGAATGCAGCTTGAATGTCATGGAGCTTTAGGGCAGCATTAATCAAAAATTCATCTGCCCCACTGATAGGCCTGGGAAACTTTTCTGGGTACAGGTTTTGCTCATGCTCTGTGTGTGTGTGTTTGCATGTGTGTGTGATGAGTGGGAACAAGTAATGCTTTCGACCTAACAGCTCCAAAGTTGTGAATTTCCAATACCTTCCAAAGTCTATAAAACTTATTTTAAGGAAGAAAAAAAAGTGATTTTAATTTTTTTTTTTTTTTTTTTTTTGGGTAAAGAACATTAAATGAACTTGGATATAATCCAAAATGATTTTCTAGTTTAAGTTTGAACTGTACAATGTTTTAAAAAAAAAAATCCCCTTTTGTTCATTAGTCCTTCCTCCCTCCCTTCCTTCCCCCCTCCCTCCCTCCCTTCCTCCCTCCCTCCTCCTCCTTCCCTCCCTCCTCCTCCTTCCCTCCCTTCCTCTCTCCCTCCCTCCCTCCCTCCCGCCCCCTCC
>NW_026586816.1:7144149-7161322 GCF_907164565.1 Psammomys obesus
CCTCCCTCCCTTCCTCCCTCCCTCCCCCTCCCTCCCTCCCTTCCTTCCTTTGTGTGTGTGTGTGATTCTTGTCCATGTTTTTTGTAGAAAGAAAACACATATGACTTTGGACCAAGGATAGCAGTCACTTACCTTTTCATGTCTAAGCAGAAACAGCTCATCACTTTGAAGCTCTTACCTTTATGCACATGGTTCCGAAACTAGACTTTCCAGTAGGTCATTGCTTTATATATGGAACTATGTGGTTAAAGTCTCCTCTGTAATATACATCTCTAATAAAGAAACCATATGCGTCTTACTTCTGTTGAAATTCCATCATCAGGAGGAAAGGCGTGGATCCTACCAACATGAGAGGTAGAAATAGGGCTTGTTCCATGTAGCATACTCATTTTAGCCATAATTTGCAAGAGCCTTGGCATCATAAATCAAGGTTACTGAATCTCCAAACCTCAAAGCCTGAGGTTTCTAGCTGTGGAAGGAGAGCTTGGTTGATAGGAGGAGTAATTGAAGAACAATGATACGCTTCATTTCCTCTTCTAGAATCTAACCTTATGCACTGGTTGTTTCTTTGTATCTATTTAATGGTTGTTCAATTAAAATGCTTTCTTCCAAGTGGTGATTTTTATGTGTCCTTTTAAAAAATACCCTTCTTTCTGGGCCCTTTATTCTGTTGCCCTTTTGTGTGACTTTAGGTCTCCAAGTGTTCATTTGAAACCTAAATGTTTACAGAAGGAAATTCCAAAGGATTTCTCACTCTTCTTGCCCCACCCATGAATTCATCTGGCTCTCCTTTGAGTTTAGTATTTGAATTTTGCTTTGACACCAGCTTGAGAGGTTCAGAATCTTCTGCTTCAAGAATGACAGGCAGGAAGTACGTTGTTAACCTGATTAAATGGCACCATAGCACAGAGGTTCTTCCCAGAAATATAAAAGGCAGCATCATTAGCTGTCAGCTCTGACACAGAGAAGTGTGTCTCAATGGTCGGTGAGAGTTGGGGATATACTCACCAGGAATATGTCTGACTGGAAAACCTGGTCAGAGCTAGGATTTGCTACCCAGTACATCCATCACATCAACTACATTGCACACATTTGGATATGATTTTTTTTCAAACTCAGCACAGCTCCATTTCATTTGAAGTTTTTCCCCTAAATCTTTTTGGGATCTGTCAGCCTCCCACATTGAACTTCTCTAGAGCCCTTCTTCGATTTAGTTTTGGACCAGTGGGTATGGAGTGAAGACATGAACCTGTTGGTTTCTCTTCTAGAAGATTGCCCAAAGTCCATATATGACACACTGCCCTGACTTCTTATAGCTGCCCATTCAGTCCCTTGGCAAACGTGGGTTGCAGAGCTGCTGACAAGGGACACAGGTAGGCACAGGGAAGGCTGGTCCTTGCTGCTTTGTAGTAGGGTGGAGTGCGGGACTTTGAAATGAGCCATGAAGGAAGTGATGGGCCATGTGATGTTCCAAGGCTGCTGGTGTATCTCAGGGATACACAGGAGTATCTGCAGGTGGTTTTGGTTGCTGCTGTCTTGCGGAGACATGGGTTATTACCAGCATTTGAGAATAGGGACCAGGGATACTGCTGAGCATGTACCGCTGGGTAAGAGTGAATTACAAGCATTGGTAGGGGTTAGGTGTACAGGCCCTACTGCCAGAGGAGAGATAGAAGAGCGATGGCAGATGGCACTGTAGTCATGAAAGCAGAAGCGCCCTCACTGATGAAGTCTTACAGTTGGGCTAGCCAGCAAGTGTGGGACCCAAAGGAGGCAGTGGCAGGAGATTAGTATAGGTTAGGAAGGGGTGAGGCCAAGCACTTGTAAAGCACTGTAAGGACTTTAGGTTTCTCTCAGCATCACTAGAGGCCAGTTAAAGTCTCTGAGCAGAATTACCTGCTCTGATATCTCTTTGGCTGCTGCATTATGAATTTAAGTGATGGCTTGGGTCATGGCAGCAATCTAGGTAAAAAGTAATGATGATTTAGGGTTGACCAAAATAGTGCAGGGGTTTTATGTTACTAGAGTTGGAGTATATTTTGAAGGTAGACTGAATACTGTAGGTGTAGAATTTAGAGAAAGAAAGGAGTGACATGTTCCAGTTTTTCATCTAAGTAATAATGAAGATTGACATTTGCTGAGATGGGGTTGGATAGGCTGCAGTTTTGAGGGATTTTTGTTTGTTTGTTTTTTAATGTCTTACATCTGAGCTACCAGTCTGGTATTTCTATAGCGATATTGATAGGCAGGTTTAAGTATGCAAGTATGAACACTAAGGCAGAAGCATGTCCTATCAATTTTAATTGAAGAATCCTCAGTATGTGAATGGCTGGTAAGTGAAGAGCCAGGATGAGAGTCATCATTCAGGGGGTGAATATGAGTAGAGTCCAAGGTTGACAGCCTCTTGAGGTAGTTTCAAAAGCATGGCAGGGAGGAACTTAAGAAGTGCAGGGGAATTTGAGGTAGATGATCTTTCTCTCGGAGACTTATGAAACTGTTGGGGGCTGAGGGAGTATGCTGGGCTGAGGGAGGTGAGGGGGTGTGGGCTGTGCTGGTTGGCTACTTTTCCGTTGCTGTGGTAAACATTGTGGCCACAACAACTTGTAGAAGGAAGGGTTTATTTTAATTTATAGTTCAGAGGAAAAAATTCCATAATGGTGGGGAGACATGAGAGCACAGGAAGCTGAGAGCTCACACCTTCCATGGCAAGAAGAAGAGAGTGAATTAGAAGTGAGAAGAGACTTTTAACCTCAGGGCCTGGTCTCAGGGCCGTGCTTCCTCCAGCAAGCTGCATCACCCAAACCTCTCAAAACAGTGCCATGAACTGGGGAGCAAATGTTTAAATGCCAAGACTATGGAGAAGATTTCTTAACACCCCTGTGAAGGGAGTGGGAAGAACAGGTGGGTAAGGGGGATCCACATCCCTGAGATAAAGGTGTGGAGGGTATCTCTGATGCAGAGATGCAGAACTCATTGGAGTAGCTACTGTCTGAAGAGCATGCTCAGTATATCCTGGCAACCAGAGAGAAGGACTGGCAATTTAGGAGACTTCTAGCTATTAAGAAAGTACAGGATCTGAAGAAGGGAGAAAGTTTACTTTATAGAGGGTGATTGTAAAGTCCTTGCTCAGAAAGATGGGCTTTGACATTGACTTTGATATATATTGACATTGACTTTGTATACACACACACACACACATCTCAAGCTAAGAGTGTAATTCATTTTATGTTGAACATTTTATATGTTCCAAGTTCATTTTGCCTACTGCCTGCCAGGTTTTCAACATGAAATTTAAAGTCCGTTTTTCTTTCAGTTAATTTTTTTTTTTTTTTTGTAAAAAGAAATAAAATGTTACTTCTTTCAAACATCTAAAAACACCTAATATGAAGTTGTCTTTCCCCAAAGTAACCTTTTTCTTCTCTCCCTCATCCTAATTGCAGGAGCAAACCCTAGCCCTCCGGAAGGAAGGCATTGGTGTGGTTCTGGACAGTGAGCTGCCCCATTTGATTGGCATTGACGATGACCTTCTGAGCACCGGCATCATCCTGTATCACTTGAAGGTAGAAACTGCTTCAGTGGAACAGTCTAATTCTGTTTCCAGATTTCCCCTCAGACGCTAGCAAGGTTTATTATAATATGTTATGACCATGAATATAACTATTAAAAAGAATATACAACAAATTCCTGAGCCTTTGGGGATCTTCTGTAGGTCACTGGGATTCAGTGGTATTTGAAGTTCCTGTGTTTATAGTGTTCTGAAGTGATGAGTCATTTGTTTTGGGATGGCTTCTTTTCTGTGGAATCAGAAAAAGGAAGATGGGGGAAAGACAGAGAAGCTGAGGAAGGAATAAGGACCCAGGGCTTGGAATTGCTTTGTGTACAGTTGCTGGTTCCTCTGGTAATTATAAAATGGTACCTTCCTCTTAGACAGCCAGGCTTGGTTCTCAGAGTTCCCACTGTTCTAGAGAATAGAATTCCTTGTCAGTTATCAAGGGTTGCCTCTGTGACGTTGATTTTAATGTCTTCCCTCTGATCTATGACTCAAAGTGAGATTGTACTGTCTTGATTTCTATGGCCTTTCATATCACGCATCTTTGTTTGGACACAAAGAAGTCCTTGTCCACTGAATGACAAGCCATGCAGAAAGCATTTGAAGCATCTTTGAGATGGCTGGCCTGAGCAGACTACAAGAACTTGGACTTTTTGAGCAGTTTGTCTTTTCAGTGGTGGTGGTATTGAGCAGACCACGAAGAACGTCCCTGCAGTATTCAGTAGCCTGAGCTCCCTGAGGCCATTGTGCACCCCAGACCTCACTCATATGTTGCCAGGCAGGTGGAATGCATCAAGATAGGATAAGAAGCGGAGAAGCAGGATGTCCTCCTGCACTAACAAATATTATTGAATTTCCTTCTCAGGAAGGTCAGACTTACGTTGGCAGAGAAGATGCTTCAACTGAGCAAGATATTGGTGAGACTTTCAATGATCTCCTCTCAGTGATTTTTAAAAACTACTAACTTTTCAACAATCTTCTTTTTCTTGAGTGACATTGCAGTAGTTATAAGAGAAAATGTTGAGGCATTTTGCTAAGTATATCTATAATTTTGACCACAAATCAATTGAATAACAAGACTGGTTAATTCAGTGAATACAGTTAAAGTGTGAGTTCCTTCTGCTGCCCCACATGCATTCTGTCATTCTAGTGCGGTAGTGAAATCACTCTACTCCTGTCACTCCGTCCTTGTCACAGTGATTGAGGGAACTAAGCCAGGAGACATGGATAAAGGGTTGCGGGCCTTTCAACAGGCAGGGTACAGATAGTTCTCTACAGAGAGGTGATAGGCAAGTACGAGACCACATGCCAGGCCCGCATCAGACGCCATGGCTTTCTAGGGTCCTATTGTCTTCACAAGGCATACAGATAGCCGGCTATTCAGCCTAAGCAGATGACTGCCTGCACAGTGTTCTGAGCATCCCTCAGGCAGGCCTATGGCTCAGAATGTGGTGGAGTTGTATATGTGTTGGTGGGGCAAAGTGGCATTGGAGGAAGAATTACACCATTTCAAGGTATGTTTAGAGTGCCTGAGGAGAACTTAATTTTCTCTTAAGTATATGCTAATGAGCCACTTGTGGCATGTTTCTGTGTATACTTAATATTTGCTAGAGATGGGGAGAGCTGAAAAACAATTCCAGAAGCTTCCAGGCTCAAGTACTTTTGAGTCTGCTTTGGCATGAAGCCTCTTGTTTGAATTATGCATTTGGCCTTGGGAGTAGCTGTAAATGATGACAGTTGGTAGGGACAGTGTTCTCTGACCAGAGACATTCATTAGTGCAGTGTTGCAGAGAATGTGAGAGCTACTTCTGAGAAACTGATTTATCTGAGAGCTGTTCACATCCACCATTGCCAAGATGTTCATAGGTAATCAGGTAACTATCAGTGACTGCTCTCAAAGGTCTCAGAATCAGCAAAGGCTGTGGTGCTGGATACTTCAGAGACGCCTCTGGAAGCTGCTGGGACAGTGGTTCTCCACCTTCCTAATTCTGCAGCCCCTTAATACAGTTCCTCATGTTGTGATGACCCCAACCATAAAATTATTTTGTTGCCACTTCATAACTGTGGCAACATATTTTTGCTACTTATATATCAAGTGTAATTATCTGTTTTCCAATGGTCTTACATGACTCCTGTGAAATGGTCATTTGACCCCCAAAGGAGTCACAACCCACAGGTTGGGAATGACTGTCCTAGGATCTCCTGAGGTCCATGCCATGTCATGCCTCTGTTTTGCATTTCTGGGAGGCATTATCTGTAAGTGCAGAGGGCTCCCGGATGGGTCATAGACCTACAGGCATTTCCGTTCTTGTGTCTCCCAATGGCTGGTGGGAGTTTGTCAGTATTGAGAAAGGTTCTCAGTTAAACAAACTGCTCAGCTGAGTCTTTTAGGAAGAGTAAGCTGCTGGGCAGAGCTCAGTTTGTTCAGGCAGGATAGCTAGACCCTTTGTTGTGACCTTTTGCCACTTGATGTTACAGACTCACAGAATTTTCTCACTAAACAAATGTTCACAGCACTTTCATGGAGAATAAAAGGTGTTCAAGATGGAAATAAAATAAATAATTGGGAATCATCGTAGTAGACACCAAAGTGCAGACTAACTTTCTTCTTTGTTCTTCTCTCCTAGTGCTTCATGGCCTTGACTTGGAGAGTGAACACTGTGTCTTTGAGAATGCCGGGGGAACAGTGACTCTGATACCCCTGAGCGGGTCCCAGTGCTCTGTGAATGGCATCCAGATTGTGGATGCCACACAGCTAAACCAAGGTACCTGATTTAGCTTTCCAGAGATCTCTGTGTGTGTCGAGAAAGCAAGCTGGCATCGGGGAACATGTACATCTTTCTGATTAGGGACACAGAGGGTAAAGCCTGCTTGCCTCATTGTGTTCTCTCTTCTCTCTTGCTGGAGGGCTGCATTATAATAAACATGACATATTTATGAATATTTACGATTTACAAATATGAATACTTAATTGTTAGAGGATTTTAAAAGTTAAATAGTACCTTTTACAAGTAAAAATTTAATAGAACAATTTCCTTTAATACTTTATTTCAAATGTTTATGTCCTTAATGAGTAGTTACAATTATATGCACAGGACTGAGTGTCTTGTCTTTTCATTTGGAAGAACTTCAGTGTTCTAACAAAAAGTACAAAAACAGTGCAGAACTTAATCACAGATCCATGTTCCAGTGCTATTACATGCCAGTCTGCTTTTTTTTTTTTTTTTTTTTTCTCTGAAACTAAGTTGATAAGCTCACAAAGAAAAAAGGTTTGGTTCCATGGCCTTGAGCCTGTGGGAAATCAAACCATGTACCTAGTGGCCAGAAAACAAGCGAGAAGAGGGAGGTGCACACGGATCCACCTGAAGACCCTTCAGGAGACTCTGCCTCCTGAAGGCTCCAGCTTCAACGCAAGGCCTCTGCGAGACATTTGGGGTTCCAAATATGACAGTGTCCAGTATTCTCTGAGCACATTTGTGCGTATTTCCTCTACCAGTGAGGTTGTCCATACAGCTGTCATATAGCCGTTTAGTTAGAAAGCTAATGCTGAGCCCCATTCAGGTTTGGCTGCCTGCCTCTCCTGGGTCCAGCGTTGTGTGTGTGCGTGTTGTACTGTTGGCCACAGCCCTTGTTTCTTCAGTCTAGACCAGGCCCTCGGTCTTTCTTGGACTCTTACTACGTTGAAAAGAGTGCATCAGGTATATTGTAGTATGTCCCCCTACTCAAATGTAAGACTTCTCTGATCTTTTTCATAATTAGAATAATACTCAGTTTTTGTTCCTTTGCAGGAATACTGGGTCAAACTCTATACAGACCAGGCAAGGGCTCCACCACTGATTGGCATATACTCTCAATATGGTGCATTTCTGACAGTGCTGCATTTCTCTCCTGTCCCACCCAGATGTCTATCTGTCTGCTACCTCTGGTGCTTACTTTGGTTCCTTTGTAAAGGTGGAGCTGGCCCTGGGAAGTTACTTGCCCTGGCTTTGATTTCATAAATGTATTGGGGAGGGATTTTGATTTTCAGTATTCTGTCCTTTGTCACGTCTTCTCCCCCCCCCCCCCCAGACATGGTTTCTCTGTGTAGCCTTGGCTGTCCTGGACTCCTTTGTGGACAAGGCTGGCTTGAACTCAGAGAGATCTGCGTGCTTCTGCCTCCCTGAGCGCTGGGATTACAGCCACCACACCTCGCTTCTTTATCACATCTTGATTCACTGTTTTAGAAACTATTTTTTAAATTTTTGTTGAGTTATTATTTTGTTGGTTGCAAAAGGTGATCTTCTTATCATTTCTTCTGCATTTGTCAATTGAATTCTTAATGTAAGGATAAGCTTTTTTTTCTTGCCATTTGTTTATTCATGAATTTATATTAGCAAGGTCATATAGTTTGGCGTTGTATTTAGTATTTTCTCTGTTTTGTCATTATTTATTTTATATATCTCAGATTTTGCCAGTGTAAGTTCCTTCAAAGATGGCTTTTGTGCCTTTTTATTTGAGATTGTTTTGCGAGCATTTGTTTAGAGCCTAAAGTCACCTTGTACTTTCCTAGAACTACTCAGTTTTTAAAAGAACACTATCTAATGCGGCCTCTGCCTAGAACCTAGCATTTAATTCTGGGTGACCCCTCTCTTCTCTTTACTGCCCATGAAAGAAAGATTGCTAGTTTAATGAGCTTTCAGAAATTTTTAGATAGCTATAATTATGTCTCTAATTCTCTTGTGCATTGAATAATAAATGCTAATAGATGTCTCACATGAAACAATTTTATTTTATATTCCATCCGTCCGTCCATCCATCCATCCATCCATCCATCCATCCATCCATCCATCCATCCGTATATCTACCTATCTACCTAGCTACCTAACTACCTATCTTGTTCTTCTACGTAGTTGGATAGACTCAATTTAAAATATGCCTGTTTTGAGTAGTGATTCGGGTTAAGAACTAACCATTCTTGTGTATCTCAGATGTGACTTTCTCTAAGAGAGACATAGAACTGACTGATTTTGAAGCTAATTGCAGGACATGTCTTTCTCTGTGGGAATCCCTTAATTCTTTTATTACCATGGTGCCATGTTGTTCGGATATGGCAGACTTGAGTTCTCCTGGCATTCTGCTGAGCTGCAGAGCTGCTTCCTAACATGTTTGAAGGTGTTGGAGTGTTGTCACAGAGGACAGATGCCATTAACAGATGTCAGGGCAGGGGAATGCTAGATGGCATCAAGGTCAAGATATTGCATGATCTTGAGAGTAACAAGATGACAACTTTTTTTTTCTTTCTGTATCTAGCCTTTCATTCTTTAGTGTACAGCATTATATCCTATCCAAGGTGAAACAGTTGCAGTCTTTATAATTAAGGATTAAAACCATCTGCTTTGGCTTGCTCGATGTTTGAAGATTGTTATAACAAAAACTGAAACATGTTTTTAAAATACAAAGTTACATGATAATTTGGAGGTATGTGAATGTGTCAGAATAAAAAGATATAAATGGGACTGACACAGTCCTCCTTCCAGATCATCTTCACTGCCAGAGAGGAAGGAAGCAGGGTTCAAAATTTATATACAAGAATCAGACTATCTCAATAAGGGTTTAATTTTAAAGAAGCCTATAGTAAAGAGTTAAAAAATGGATTTCATTAAAAACACAGTAAATGAGGAGCAACATTAAAGAAAGCACTATTTTTATACTCGAAACCTCTCTTGGCTTTTGCCCATGAAGCAGGTTTTTAAAGTCAGTTCCATTGAACACCTCTGCATGTCCTGCCTAGGTAATTTTTGCAAAGTCAGGTGCTTTGTGTTAACTTTTTGCTCCACCAAATTTTCTTGGAAATGAATCTTGAGGTAGCTGGACAGCTGCTCTATTAGTTTAGAACATTGAAAAAAAAAAAAAAAAAAGCAAGCCATTCATTATCACTCATGCCTTTACCCTCTGAAATCTGGATTCATATATGTTTTGAAATCTTTTTGGCTTTCCAACTAGGCATAGGTTCTATCCATAACCCTGAAGCTCATGAAGTCCAGGCCACTTTGGTCTCCTATATCTGTTGTCCTAACGTCAGTCTCTGGCTTACTGCAGTGATTATTTCTCTACCATCCTTCCTGGCCCATTGTTTCTTAGTCCTCAGAATTGGCCTGTAAACTCTCAATTGGATTCATGAAAGATATGACAGAAGAAATACTTCTGTAACAGTTTTGTGCTTTTAGAACAAAAGGGATCTAGGGCAGAATGCTCAGGTGAAGTCAGCCCACATCACAATGACGTCTTAACATGGTACCCTTAGGTGATTGTACGGTGGGTAAACCCTGTTACTCACGGCACGCTCCCTTACCATTACCCATCTCCAGCATATTTCTGACATTTGGTATGCAGCTGTCTCTTCTCTGCTAAATTACTTTTGTTTGGAAATGTGCTAGGCTATGCCATTAAAAAAGCACAAGTAGTAATTACAACTTCCTTATCTGAATCACTTAATGAAAGTGAATGCCAATGAATAGACCTGTCTAAATTTAGCAGGTTGTCCCCATTAGGGCCAAGAGGGTTTTGTTGTTGTTGTTGTTTCCTTCATTTTCAACTTGTGTCAGTAAACTGTCTTTTCTCAAATAGCACAACCAATACATACACACACACACACACACACAAATAGGGAGGGTTTTCTTTTGTTAGAATTGTCATAAAAATGAAGAGCATTTGCTAAAACTATGAGCATGAATGGGATGGTGTATTCCCTGTATGTTATCTAATGCCTGGCAAAAGACATCTTTCCCTTGATCTTCATAGCTAAACATTCTCTTTTCTTAATGTTTACCCCAAGCTCAGGTCCGCTGCCGCTGATGGTCCCATCTTAGCTCCATAAATTGAGTGGATGGGAAGAAGAAAGTAAACATGTGGCTGTGATGTCTTATCCATGACCACAGCTCTGCTTGGTCAAGTCTAAGCTCCTAAGTTGTCCCAACTCTAACCACCATACGTTTAATAAGACATGGCACAAGAGTAAAGCATGTTGTAGTTCAGCAAGTACTTCAGCATGACCTTGGAATTTCTAGGAACTAGTTGTTCTAATTTGAATTATTATTAGTTTTGCTGTACTATGTATTTTTAAAGCTGGTCACTGTTAAATGTAATTAATTTTTATATTTGTCAGTAGATGCCTTTGGCATTCTCGTTGGTCTGTCATATCCATTGAACATTCATCTCTCATTTTAGAAGTGCTACAGAAACTGCATTTTGGAAATTCACACGTAGGTGCATTTGAATGTGATATGCTCCAGTGCCAAAATATATTTGCATCTATTGAAGTTCTCTGAAAGAGGGAACAGGTGATTGTCGAAAGAGTGGTGCTGAGGAGTCTTTGATAAAATTTTCATCTGCTGGAGGGCTGCTGTGTTCAGTGACAAATGTAAAAGGAATTTTAGTGGAACTGGAAAGGAAAATAGATCTTTGAGGGTTGAGCCATGGTATCTAGCTAAAGCAAAGGACATGTATCTGCTACAAAGAGCATAAGATGCCAGTGTCTGTTCCCTGTGGACTCCACTGTAGTAACCTGAGTGCTCCTCAGATGTCTCCCTCAAGTTAGAGACATGAAATCAGACACATGTCTTCTATATGGGCCAGTTTAACAGATATCTTGGATATCGAAGCCTAAGCCAGTTTTAAAGGGGAAATGGCTTTCTAAGCATGCCCCACATCGGTAACATCAGCAGTGCCTGGGAGCTTCTTAGACACCCAGATTCCCAAACCCTATGCTGCAGAAGGTGTGAGGGGGAGGCCCTGGTGATGCAGGTAACTGTGAAGCTGCTTCTGCATGAGAGCTGCTGACTAGAGCTAGTTATGCCCAAATCAGTGGACTTCGTGGAAAAATAACTATTTGCCTACCTCTCCTCCTTTATTTCCTGTTTTACCATCACACCTCATTTTCAGTTTCTCTGTTCCTTTCAACATCTCAAGCTTCACATTTGCCCAAGATGGCATCACAGGGTCACATGGTCTTGCCATGAGTACCAGCGTGGAAGCTGGTGAGCTTTTGAATCCACAGGCATCTGTCTGTCTTTACAGTTGGGAAGTTCGCTGCCCCTGTTCGTTTGAAAATATTTTCCCATACTGTATAGACTTTTCTCTCATTCAGGGTCTTTAATCACATAAATAGCAGATATTTTAGTTTTTGTCTCATGGTTTTTGATGTTCTGACTTGCTGTCTTTAGTTTGCGTTTTCCTCTATGGCTGTCTCTGCTGTTGGGATCATCCTGCACAGCTTTTTTTTTTTTTTTTTTTTTTTTTTTTCAAATTTTTTATTAATTACACTTTATTCACTTTGTATCCCCCTGTAGTTCCCTCCATCCTCCCCTCCCAACCCCTCTTTTCTTCTCCCTTCTCCACGAATGCCCTTCCTCAAGGCCACTGATAGGGAAGGTCTTCTTTTCCTTCTTTCTGACCCTAATCTATCAGATCTTATCAGAAGTGGCTGCATTGTCTTCCTCTGTGGCCTGGTAAGGCTGCTTCCCCCTCAGGGGGACGTGATCAAAGAGCCAGCCACTGAGTTCATGTCAGAGACAGTCCCTGTTCCCATTACTAGGAAATCCACTTGGACACTAAACAACCATGGGCTACATCTGTGCATGGGTTCTAGGTTATCTCCATGCATTGTCCTTGGTTGGAGTATCAGTCTCAGGAAGACCCCTGCTACATGGCTTTTCTTTTTCTTTTTCTTTTCTTTTCTTTTTTCTTTTTTTTTTTTGTCTCATCTGTTGTTTTGTTGTGACTCTTAGTGGTAATGTTTGATTTTTCCTTTTATGTTTTATCCCTTGTTGAATTTTTAATATTCTATTTGTTTTAAAGTCAAAAGACTTGTCTAAACATGTTTATGATTCCTAACTCATAGTCTTTATCAATGTCTTAATCGTCTCAGCAGTAGCTTGCATTATTGTCTTACCAGCTCACTGATATTACCCAGGATCTTCCTTTCTTAAGTAATAATGATGGTTTGAATCCAGAAACTTTTTAGCACTTTGTTCAAGAACTGAGTTTCATTGCAATTCTGTGATGGGAAGTGATGATACCCTTTTTCAGCAGGCACGTTCCCTCACTGGGTTCAGGACTGAGTCTGGAACAGCCTAAACTCTGTAGGCTGTGTCTGCAGTAGCAATGCTGGGTCAGTATCCAAACCTCTGCACTGCTCTTTTGCATAGCAGTGGGTCTGCTACCACTGGCCAGCCTGGGGCCTGAGCAGATTTCTCCCCCTTATTCAACTCTCAGGCTGAACAAGCTCCTGAGGCTTGGAGCTGTGTATGCACATGTGGTGAACTTTGGAATTTCTGGAATACTTTAGTTTTCCCTTTGATCCTCCTATTTCTCTCATCCAGCTGGAAATTGGAGCTTTTCTGGTTCCACTTTCTTCCACCTTGTGTACTGATTTCTCTTTCCAGGGCATAGGATTATAGACGTGGAGAGGGAAAATACAGCCATGGGAGCCTGCTCTAACATCCTGGGTACAATAGCTCAAAGGCTTTCTACTGCTTCCCCTTGCCACCAGGGACCTCCTGGCTTCTTATCCAGACAAAAGAAGAGAGGTTCTCCTGGAGTTCTTACTACATACCAATAAGCATGTTTGTGTTTCCTCCTAAAATCTGAGCCAAGAGGGAGAAAATAGTGATTATCAGTTTAGTGGCATTTGGACAGCTAAGCTCATTCCACTCTCCCCAGCATCTTTAAAAGAGTAACAGTAAGAGCAATATTAAATACTGTGAGATATTGCTGATGTCCGTGACAGGCTTGTATTGTAAACACTCTTCTTAATGTTGTTTTGCACTGAAATCAGCTAAGATGGCAGGTGGTTGACTCTAGCTGACAGATCTTAGAGCCTTCCCAGGTGCCCTGGGACCTTGAGTGAAGTCTGTCAGCTAAGCAGCATTGTTTAAACTAGCAGCTCTCTATACTGCCTTTATGGCAGCCCATACTTTTATTTTCAGACACATTGGTCATTTTGAGAATACCTCAGCAGCTTCAGAGGACCGCCTTACCCCTGGCAAAGCATACTCTGGCATCTGGCACTAGTCATGGAAAGCAGCACCATAAGCCAAACAAGCCTTGGTGAACTCCAGATAACCTGGCATCTGTTTTTCTGCGTTGCTCTTGAATTATCTAATGCTCCATCCATGTTCTCCATATGGACTCACCTGTCCTATATGGGAAGCATACTATTTTCCCTGTGATGTTTTAAAAGGAAAACCGTTAGCCTAACTCACTCATGCACATATCTAGGATTTTATGGAGAGGAGTGGATTCGTACATCTTGAAGATTTAAAAGCTCTGCACTCAGTTCATACATAGATCATCAAATAACCCTTCATGGGTATTTGACTGGGAACGTCAATAGCAAAGGTTGAAAATCAGTTCCCTTTCTTCCCCAGAGGCCCTGAATCTAAGCTTACAAATTTTAATTTTACAATGAGTAAGTGAGGGGTAAAGTGACCTATCTGATTCAGGAAGTTATAACTCTGTATTTGAAATGTGAGCACTGATAAGGGAGGTGTCAAGGCCTCTGTGTTTGTTTTAGTGTCATACATCTTTATTACAGTCCCAATCACCAGTGATCTGATGGCGGGCTGTGGTGGTGGCATCATCTGCAGCAGCACAGTGATGCCTGCCGTCCATGCCGGTCAGTGCCTCCCTCAGGCCTTGTCTCAGTTCATTTAGAGTCTGCCTAAAATGTCTGTCCCTGTAATTCCAGTCTTTCCCATATAACTTCCCAAAGCCATTGTTGAAACAGGATTATTGTAATTCCTTAGTAATAGCTATTATTAAAAGAGTGTGAAGTCCTATAACTTACAATTTAATCCACTTTTATGCATTGGTACATGTTATTGAAGATTAGATTCTATCATGATCCAGAATGGTGCTGACATTGCAATTCATGTAAGTATACGATTTTAAAGCCATTTTAAATCACAGAGAAAGATCCTTTTTTTTTTTTTTTTTTTTTTAAGATTTATTATGTATAGTGTCCTGCCTGTATGTACCCCTGCATGTCAGAAGTGGGCACTAGATCTCATTATAATGGTTGTAAGCCACCATGTGGTTTCTGGGAATTGAACTCAGAACCTTTGGAAGAGTAGTCAGTGCTCTTAACCTCTGAGCTATCTCTGCAACCTGAGAAATATCTTAAAAAGTTTATTTCTCCTGTAGTCAGGCAACAAAATGATAATATCCTTGCCCTTCATTTCTCAAGATTCTTGTTCAGCAGCCTTTGAGGGCCGTGTGTGGTCCTCTCAGTGTCTGGATTCTTTAGTTGAGCCTCTATGTGTGCTAGTTGGGGTGAGGTGTGGGAGGTCTTAGATAGCTAAAATGTAAAATGAAGAGCCTTGAAGCAGATCCCTGTGTTTATTGTGTCAGCCCTCTCAGCTCCTGTTACCTTGGACTGTACAGTTTGAGGACCACATTGTCGCATATGTTTGTATCAGTCATAATTCAGAACAGCCTCTTTTGTACAGTCACCTCTGAAATATTCATATGACAACATTTAATAGAAAAATAAGTTAATTTATTCATGCAGTAGCAGAATGATGAAATCTCATTAAGACGGAAGGAGGAGGGTGATTACTTGTGTATTAAGTATTGTCCCTCTCTTCCCTAGAAATCACTAAAAATATACATATGCTTATTTTTTCAGTTTACTTGAAACACTAAAATAAGAAACTCATATGAAACCATCATTTGCACCCCTCATTCACAGAGATTTAAATGAAGGAATCCTTCTACCTTTTTTAAACAAAAAGGCTTTGTCTTTCTTTTTACAATGTCATTGCCCTCTCCATTCTCTTTAAAGACTGTCTGGGATTTGTCTGTCTTTGGCTATTTAACAAGCTCTGAAGTAATCTCGGAGAAGCCGTCATATATTTCAGGGAGGTTAGACATGCTCTCCAAATTATAAATTAAGTGTCTCACAGAAAGTCCATCTGCTGTGATTAGTCACGTTAACCTTAGTAAGGAGCCATTGACAGCTAAAGGAACTTGAGGTCGAGAAGGAACCTTCGGAATCTTTTAGTTGATGAGAAAATGAGAACACTGAATTCCAAAGAGGTTTGTCCATATCTCCTTGTTCTCCCCAGAGACACCGTGTGTATAGAGGTGGGAGGGGAGAGGGTGGGAATGTCCAGAGGACTCAAGGTCAGTGTCAGGTGTCTTCCTCAATAGCTTGTCTACCTTATTATTTTTTCCTTTTTTTAATTTTTATTTTTATTAATTACACTTTATTCACTTTGTATCCTCCCATAAGCCCCTCCCTCCTCCCCTCCCAATCCCACCCTCCCTCCCTCCCCCTTCTTCACGAATGCTTCTCCCCAAGTCCACTGATAAGGGAGGTCTTCCTCTCCTTCCTTCTGATCTTAGTCTATCAGATCTCATCACACAGGGGTCTTCCCAGAGACTCATACTCCAACCAAGTACCATGCATAGAGATAACCTAGAACCCCTGCACAGATGTAGCCCATGGCAGTTTAGTGTCCAAGTGGGTTACATAGTAATGGGAAGAGGGACTGCCTCTGACATGAACTGATTGGCCTGCTCTTTGATTACCTCCCCCTGAGGGGGGGAGCAGCCTTACCAGGCCACACAAGGTCTCTCATCAAACCTGGTGGTTAGTGATTCAGCCCCTCCATCCTTTTCCACACCCCCCATGCTGGGGGTACAGGTGCAGCACCATGCTTGGATTTTTACGTGAATGTTGGTGGTCTAAGCTTAGGCCTTGCACTTACACAGCGATCATTTCACACGCTGACCCATATTCTCAGCCCTCACTTGAGAATTAATCATTAGCCAGTCTCGTTTGTCTGGACATTCACCCAGCAATCCACTCTTTTCCTTTAGCTGTTATTGCGGTCTAAATATATTCACCAGCTTCCTTTCAATAAGCCCAAACTAACTATGTCATTGAGCCTATTTCACCCTCTGTTTGTTAACATGTTATACATATGACCTGAATCCAAAGGGCACCCACTGGGGTTTCCAAGTTCATGTGTCCTGGAACAAAGAACTGAACCAAGGGACACATGGACAATGGTAAAATAGAGAGTTAAAGAGAAAGTCATTTTTAAGGCATAGGGAAAGAGTGCAGCTTGAAATCCAGAACAGATCTGAGACCCAAAAAGGCAGCTTCTTAACCTGGCAAGACTCTTAGGTTACTTACTTTCTCAGGCAGATCTGGCCACAGTCTTCCCTCAGCTCTGTTTTGGCACATGTAGCCCCGGCTAGCACAGGTTTCCTGTTAATCCTGATGCCTTTCTGCAGCCTGACCCTGACTTTTCTGCCACAGAGGGGTGTAAGGCACTGTTGGAACTCAGTAGGTCTGGGTACTTCACATCTCTCTCCAGCTCTTCCTTTCTTGCTTTGACCCTCACCCATACAGCTCACTTTGAGACAGCACTGGTAATTTCTAGTTCCCACTTTAGCCCTCCTGGAAGCATTCTCCACAGGTGATTTCCCCTCAGCTCCCGCTTTCTTCCTCTTGTTTCTAAGTCTTCCTTTCAGTTGCTTTCCTTAACATGGCTGTTAAAAGCCAGCTTTCCTCCAGCTCTCTTCTCTGTTCTCCTTTTCTCTCATCCCCCTCCCCTCCCCTCCCCTCCCATCCCC
>NW_026586816.1:7161722-7179303 GCF_907164565.1 Psammomys obesus
CCCCTCCGTTCCTGTCTCCTTTTCTCTTCATTTCCCTCTTCTTTACTCGAGTGGCATACCCACATCAGTGCTTCATTTAGTAAAGAAAACTCTTAGATAGATAGTGTGATGGTTTGAATGGAAACGGCCCCGATAGGCCTACAGAAGTGGCACTATTAGGAGATGTGGCCTTGTTGGAGTAAGTGTAGGAAGTGTGTCACTGGGAGTGGGTTTCCAGATGGATGGATGGATGGATGGATAATAGATAGATAGATAGATAGATAATAGATAATAGATAGATAGATAGATAGATAGATAATAGATAATAGATAGATAGATGATATAGATATCTATATTAATCTCCGCCTAGCGCCTTTCCATTTGCACACAGACAGTGTGCATTTGCATACATTTCTGTAAGCATACACATGCATGTACATGTCAGAAGTAGGAAGGTAGCTCTAGACCTTTCTTCTAGAGCCTCAGACCTGTGTGTCTTTATTTGCTGAAAGTGTCTTATGTTCATTATTCTAAAACTAACTGGACTTATGTTCTCCTCTGCTGCATCACTGTGCTTCCTTTTCCGGTGCTGAGTCCGTGTGGCTAGCTGTCTGTCTAACTGGTTAGCTGTCTAAATACAGGAGCCTTCTCCCTCAGCCTCCCTGCCTGCACATGCTCTTCCTTAAGTTCTGTTGCTTCTATCTCCTAAATGGCTTCCAAACTGTTTGCTCTCCTCTGCACTGCCTCTCCCAGTCCTGAGGGACCTTCCTCTAGATGACAGAGTCTGGAGTCCATCTTTGTGCTCTCCTAGCTTGTCTTCTCGGCCTTTTTGTCATTTTTCTGTCAGCTACAAAAGCAAACTTTCTGAAACTCACATCTCTTAATGTTACGTAGTACTTTTCCACCACATCTGTGTAAGACAGATGGCTTTTCCACTGTATCCTGCAGGATGGGGTTGCTTTCCCTCCTCTTTCAAGCCTTACACTGTGCAGTGATATCCCTTATTCTTTCTGCCACATCCACTGGCCAACTGTTTGCCAGTCTCTACTTCTCTGTCTTTTTCTGCTGAATGACAGAAGAAATAAAAAGGATTATCACTGGGTCCGGTGGAGGGAAGGTTTATTGTAGATATGAGGGTGAGCACAGTCAGAGGGAGAAAAATTTGGGAAAGTCCAGAGTGAACATGGCCCTAAGCCTGGCCGCATATGTGTGTGTGGGGTGGGGAACAGGGAGAGGAGAGCCCAGGAGACCAAAAGGCCAAGGGCCAAGAGGGTGAAGGGTAAGAAAGGTCTGAGTGTAGCCCGAAAGGCTGGATTATACAGGGAAGAGCCTTTGGGGGAAGGCTACCCAGCCCCTGGGGTGGAGAGTGTCAGGTAGGAGACAGGGTAGGCCAGCCATGCTTTCTAACAGGTGGGGACTGAGAGATGCTGGGAGATCCTGGAGGCCAGGTTTGCTTTGAAACATTGAATAGGCTCCTCAGTCAGCCCTTTGGCCTAGGTTTCAGGCCCAACACCTCCTACAGAGCCTTTATACTGCTATGCCCAAACTCATCTTCAGCATTTGTTTTTTTTTTTTTTTTTTAATTTTTAATTTTAATTTTTTTTTCTTCACAATTTATTCGTTATATATCCTGATTGAAGCCCCGTCCCTCTGGGGGATTAAACTCCCCCAGTCCCACCTCCCTCCCTCTTCCCCTTATCTCCTTCCCCTAGTCCACTGAAGGGGAGGGTTTCCCTCCTCTGCGATGTGCGATGTGCGCATAGCTTGTTAAGTCTCATCAGGACTGCCTGTATCCTCTTCCTCTGTGGCCTGGCAAGGCTCCATTGCTAGGACCAAGTGATCAAAGTGCAGTCAACTGAGTTTATGATAGAGGTAGCCCCTGCTCCCCTTACTCATAGATCCACATGGAGACTGAGCTGCCAGTCGGCCACATCTGAGCAGAGTGTCTAGGTCCTCTCATGCATGGTCCTTCTTTGATGCATCAGTCTCTGCAGGACCCCCTGGGCTCAGATCTTTTAGTTTTGTTGGTCTCCTTGTGGGGCTCCTGTCCCCTCCATGTCTCTCTATTCCCACCCCTCTCTTCCTCCATAAGACTCCCTGCACTCTGCCCGAAGTTTGACCCTGAGTCTAAGCATCTGCTTGGATCCCTCGTTGGGTGAATCCTTTCAGAGGACCCTCTATTGTAGACTCCCATCCCATTCCCTCTCTTCCACCGCTTCTGCTGTCTACCCTGCTTGCCATTCTGAATGAGATTTAAGCATCCTCCCTAGAGGATCCTCCTTAGTGTTTAGCTTCCTTAGGTCTGTAGATGTTAGTATGGCTATCCTATATTATACAGCTAATAACCTTTTATAAATGAAAATATACCAAGCCTGTCTTTCTGTTTCTGGGTTACCTCACTCAGGGTGATCTCTTCTAGTTCCATCCATTTGCCTGCAAATTTCATGATCTCCTTGTTTTTAATAGCTGAGTAGTATTTCATTGTGTAGATGTACCATAATTTCTGTATCCATTCCTCCGTTAAAGGACATCTAGGTTGTTTACAGATCCTGGCTATTACAAATAAAGCTGCTATGAACGTAGTTGCACAAATGTCCTTATTGAATGTTGGGGCATCTTTTGGGTATATGCCCAGGAATGGTATAGCTGGATCTTTAGGTAGCATTATTCCTAATTGTCTGAGAAAGCACCAGATTGATTTCCAAAGTGGTTGTACAAGTTTTCACTCCCACCAGCAATGGAGGAGAGTACCCCTTTCTCCACAACCTCTCCAGCATGTGTTGTCAGTTGAATTTTTGATCTTAGCCATCCTGATAGGTATAAGATGGAATCTCAGAGTTGTTTTGATTTGCATTTCCCTGATGACTTAAGGATGTTGGGCATTTCTTTAAGTGTTTCTCTGCCATTTGGTATTCCTCTATTGAGAATTCTCTGTTTAGTTCTATACCCCATTTTTTAATTGGATTATTTGGTTTGTTGAGGTCTAATTTCTTGACTTCTTTATAAATTCTAGATATTAGCCCTCTCCTGGGTGTAGGGTTGGTGAAGATCTTTTCCCAATCTGTAGGCAGTCATTTTGTTCTGATGACAGTGTTCTTTGCTATACAGAAGGTTTTCAGTTTCATGAAGTCCCATTTATTAATTGTAGATTTTAGAGCCTAAGCTATTGGTGTCCTGTTCAGGAAATTGTCTTCTGTGCCTAAGAGTTGGCTCTTCCTAATTTTTTCTTCCAACAAATTTAGTGTGTCTGGTTTTATGTTGAGATCTTTGATCTACTTGGACTTTAATTTTTGTGCAGGGTGATAGATATGAATCTATTTGCATTTTTCTACATGTGGACATCCAGTTAGACCAGCACCATTTGTTGAAGATGCTGTCTTTTTTCCATTGCATGGTTTTGGCATTTTTTTGTCAACAATCAGGTGTCCATAAGTGTTTGGATTTATTTCTGCATCTTCTATTCAATTCCGTTGATCCACCATTCTGTTTTTATGCCAGTACCATGCAGTTTTTATTATTATTGCTCTGTAGTACAGTTTGAGATCAGGGATGAAGATACCTCCAGAAGATCTTTTATTGTAGAGGATTGTTTTAGTGATTCTGGGTTTCTTGTTATTCCATATGAAGTTGAGAATTTTTCTTTCCAGGTCTGTAAAGAATTGTGTTGGTAATTTGATGGGAATTGCATTGAATCTGTAGAATGCTTTTGGTAAAACAGCCATTTTTACTATGTTAACCCTGCCTAGCTATGAGCATGGGAGATCTTTCCATCTTCTGATATCTTCTATTTCTTTCTTCAGAGACTGAAACTTTTTTTCATACAAGTCTTTGACTTGCTTGGTTAGAATTACACCAAGGTACTTTATGTCCTTTGTGGCTATTGAAGGGTGTTGTTTCCCTAATTTCTTTCTCAGCCCTTTTGTCTTTTGTATACAGGAGGGCTACTGATTTTTTTTTTTTTTTTAGTTGATTTTGTATCCAGCCATGTTGCTGCAGGTGTTTATCAGCTGTAGGAGTCCCCTGGTAGACTATCCTCTGCAAATAGTGATACTTTGACTTCTTTCTTTTTAAAATGAATCTCCTTGATCTCCTTTATTTGTCTTATTGCTCTAGCAATGACTTCAAGAACTATGTTGAAGAGATATGGAGAGAGTGGGCAGCCTTGCCTTGTCCCTGAGTTCAGTGGGATTTCTTTAAGTTTCTCTCCGTTCAGTTTGATGTCAGCTGTAAGCTTGCTGTATATTGCCTTTACTATGTTTAGGTAAGTGCCTTGTATCCCTGATCTCTCCAGGACTTTAAACATGAATGGGTGTTGGATTTTTGTCAAATGCTTTTTCAGCATCTAAGGAAATGATCATGTCGTTTTTTTTTTCTTTCAGTTTGTTTATATGGTGAATTATGTTGACAGATTTCCATATACTGAACCACCCTTTCATATCTGGGTGAAGCCTACTTGGTCATAGTGGATGATATCTTTGATGTGTTCTTGGATTTGGTATGCGAGTATTTTGTTGAGTGTTTTTGCATCAATGGTCATAAGGGAGATTGGCCTGAAATTCTCTTTCTTTGTTGGGTCTTTGTGTGGTTTAGGTATCAAGGTGACTGTGGCTTCATAGAATGAGTTTGGTAATATTCCTTCTGTTTCTATTTTGTGGAATAGTTTGAAGAGCACTCGTTTTTTATTGATTTAAATTTTGATACTGAGTATCAAATATATGGTCCAATGCCTGCTAACCAAGCCTCGTAGCCACGAACTATGCCCTTAGGCCATCAGAGCTTGTTGTAAGCCATCCTTTCCTCAAGGACTACTTTCTTTGCCTCCTCTTTCCTTCCCGCAGCTTGGGTCTTTTCCTTTGTGGGAAGCATTTCACCTTAAGCGCTCTCCTGTTTAGCGCTTATGCTCTGAAAGGCAAAGCCTATGTTAGCTCTCTACAGTTCTGTATCCCCAGTGTTTATTGTGATGAACACATTATGTGCTCACTAAGTATTTGCTGGCTGCACAAATTAACAGTGGGATCATGTAATCATGGCATATAGTTTGAGTCAGTGTTTTTTGAGTGAAAATGAACAGTAAAAGGAAGAATAGGAGCCCATTGCACATACCAAGGCACTCAACCCATTTAAATGGAAATAATGAATTGTCATGGATAGTTTTGCTTTCTTTCATAACTCCTAAATGGGCTTTTAAGTGTATATTTCATGCAAATAACACAGGTGACTGGATTATTTTCAGTGACTTAATGTGAGTTGAAATAATGTCTCTGATATACTATTCTATTTTTCTGTTAACATATTTTAGCTATTTTCAACTTACTTGGCTAGGCATTTGATTAACAGAAGGGAAAAAAAAAGTTGGATTAGGTGTAATTAACACCTTTGATAGCCTTATTAATCTCCAGTGTACCTTAAGCATATTAAGTATACGTGTATCCTAAATATGACTGCTTAGACTTTGAATTTTCTACAAGAGACACAGCTCTGAGTCTTACAAGGGATAGAAAACATGCTTCTTAGTTAGAGTAATGGTGCTTTTCCATAAGCAGTAGAGACACAAGTGTGAATTTCTGTGACAGAACACATTGTCAGTGAGGAAAACATCTATTGCTTTGTGAGTCTCCTGAAACTGCCTTCTCTAGACATGGACTCCATTTCCTGTGAAATAACAACTTCTACTTGAACGCAGCACTTCAGTTTCTCCATATGCCTGTGTCTAAACTAGTCAGTGCTTAATTGTATGGATTTGAAACTCCTCTGTGACATCTAGGACAATCTACTGGGGTGGCAGCAGAGGTGGGGTGTGGGTATCCTCACTAAAGGTCCAGAGTATGTGTATAGGCTTGTGTTATGACCTGTGAAAGCAAGAGGCTCTTGTCTGTGCTCAGCTCTCAGCAGCTGTGGGACTTGCACAAAAGGGCATTAAGGATCTGTCAACACTGTCCTTTCAACACATTGTATCTTCCGAGTTTTCGAGAGGTTAGAAAGATACCCAAGTTTTGTGTGAAATCTTTTAAGTTCTGAACTATGACAATTAGTATATTGGTTTTTGAAATTTTCTGTGGGAAACACAAAAAGTTATGGGCTGAGTTTTATTACTGCCCACTAGATTGTGAACTCTGGCCAATCTTTCAGCTCTCCAGGTCCATACAGCAGGTATCTGTTTTTGCTGTTGTTTCAAACATCCTTTATATGGTTGGACTTGACCTTTTATGTTCTGAACATAGCTAGCTAGTCTCTTGCCTATGGCTCAAGCTTTCCCAGTGATACCCATGGCTACTTCATCCTGCATCCTGCCTATCCAGTGAGATCAGCCTTGGTCTTCAGAGCAGAAGTCTCTTCTAGCTACTCCAGTCTCCACTTGGTACTTTGATGCTGGAGAGTCACACAGCCATTGCTCTTTGTGGCTGACCCCAGAGCCTGAGTCTTTTTCAGGGCAAAAACTGAACCCTATTCTGTCATAACACGACGTAGATACTCTGGCATGGACAAAACCATGGGCTGGCGTGTCTGTGTGTAACACTACTGCTCTTAAGTGCTTTTCATGGCAACGTGCTGGATCTGGACAAGTCCGACTTTAGAAACTATTTGCTTATTTCAGCTCACCCTCCTCCTGGCCTTGGTCATTCTTGGACATTGATCTTGTCTTCTCTTGTCCACTAGGACCTTGGTATTGAATGAGGGCTTTGGCCCTGTATCCTTTCTTGAGTATCTAAATTTTAACATGGTTTGTGGTAGGAAGCAGCACACTCCCTTAAGAATAGAGATATGTGTATGTGTGTGTGCATGTATGTATTATGTATGTATGTATTCATAGATGCATGCATGTAGCTTCTTCCCCATCAGGTTCCAGAGTGTTTTATCAGTAGGAACTTCTCTGCTATTTTTTTCTTCTAAATCTGCTCTGCCTTGAATGTCTGCTTCCGTAACCACTAATAAACATTTCCTGCATTTGAGATCACATGTTTTGCTTGATGTTACATCTCTTTAGAGACCCACAGCATTGTTTTTTCCTTCCAAACAATCACAAGTATAATTATTTGCACATTAAGTTTAAAATCTCATAATAGGTTATAATGCTAAGATTCATCACTTCTTCCTAGGTTGTTTTGAATATTGTGACACCCAGCTGTAAAAACAAAAGTACATGCAGGTTTAAAATTAACTTTCCTAGATGGGCCTTTGAGACTGGAGCATCTTATTATTATTTTCTAATGCACTGGGAGGAGAATTCTGTGCCCAGCTGTTACCAGCTGACCACAGTGCCCACCACTGACTCTGCATATCCTTCCTTTTATCGCTGCTGTTCTTGTGTGTTCCAGGTGCTGTGATACTCCTGGGAAGAACCAACATGTTCCGCTTTAACCATCCGAAGGAAGCTGCCAAGCTCAGGGAGAAGAGGAAGGTGAGGGCCTGGATGCAGAGCCCAGGTGGGGTGGGGTTGTCTTCTGGGTTTCTACCACTTCACTTTCTGTGACTAAAGCCCCTGGAAAGGAAGTTCTGAATCCAGGTGTGTTCTAGGCACTTTGTTCCTTGATGGATGATGGAGTAGGAGAGCCTGAGCTCACAAGAAAAAGCTGTTTCTTCTTAGATCCTTCTTTCTAGTCTACACATCCCCAGAGGAGCCAGGCTTTATGTGGCATAAGTGAGCAGTGACTTGCATCTACCAGAATTTGTCTAAGTCACATAGTACTTTCCTTCTATCTCAAGTCAAGCACAGTAAACTGGGATTTTCACCTGGGTGGAAGGCCATGTGGGGTTGGGTGGGTGGGTCATTCAGAAGTCTGTTAGTGCTTGATCATGGAGGAAGGCTGAATCTCTCAGAAAGAGAGGAACATTGAGTGAAAAGGAAAGAAGGCTGCACCATGGCCTTTCCTTAGAATTCTGAAGACAGGGAAAACTGCAGCTTGCATTTTCATGAGCTAGGAGTTGTGCTGAACTTAGGCAGATATTCTGCCATGTTATCATACAGCAGCTGTTACCACCCTAACTTACAGGTAATTGAGTAGAAAATTAGACTAAGACAGACTCTCTGTAACAGACCCTGAGGGCAGCAGGTGGGTAACCAGGCCCACAGCCCTGACCTGCAACCCTGAGGCCTATGTTCTAACCACCAAGTGACATAGCATCTTATGGCACTGCTTGCTACAAGACCTTTGATGGAAAATGAGAACAAAGCTACACCTCTCAGGGTAATCCAGGGTTAATGATCCAGCCAATAAATCTTATTGCCCATTCCCGCTCAGGGCCCCCCTAGGTGGTCCATTTTAGACATGGTTCCAGAGAGACGTAAGGAAAACCTGTCTGCCAATAGCATTCATTGGCAGCAAATAGACCAGTTCCTACCTTTATAGCTTCTCCTCACCTATCCCTTTATTTCTGTTATTCATGTAGAGGGCAGCAGAAGTATAATTTCTAACTTCCACCCAGACTTGAGTGCAGTGTAGCTTAGAGGCTTTGTGAGCTGTGGAGTGCCTGGTGGATTTCCATTGTTAAGTATTTCTGGTGTATAGGGCACTGTCTCTCATCTGCCCGGTACTAAGCACTCATGTGAGTGTGCATCTCATTGCCTGTCACTAGGAGAAGGAAACAAGTGCTGAGCACTGGCCTTCTCAGACCTACTAAGGTAACCATTCTACCTTGTGTCTGCTGTCAGAGTGGCCTCCTGTCCTCCTTCAGCTTGTCGATGACCGACCTCTCAAAGTCCTGTGAGAACCTGTCTGCTGTCATGTTGTATAACCCTGGGTAAGTGAGCAGCTGCATGTCTTCCCAGTGATTGTTACTGTGATGGTATTTATGGTGCCAACTACACTGTAGTCCCTTGATGGTAATAAAAACTTGGGCAAGGGCACCTCCTCTGCATATCAGCCACAGTCATTTTCCAAGTTTCTTTCCACCAGACTGTATGTACATAATTATACTTAGTTATAATCACAGTATAAATGGGATTATGTTCTCTGATTTTTTTTTCTTAACAACATAAGCATTAGCAAATATGGTTACAAGCTTCATTATCATTTTCCTAACTGTCTAATATTTTAAGTTGGCACTTTGATTTCCCAGTGCATGATTCCTTTGGCTTAAATGCTTTTATCTTGTTTTTGTAAATTATCTGTAATAACAGAGACAGCTTTGATCTTAGGGCACTCTGTAGCCTAGAGAATTATCTTCACTCGTTCTGACATCAGGAGATCGCTGAAGACACAAACAAGAGTGTTTTAAATGGGTTTAACCCTGGGTGACTTGAGCTGTCAGCCTAAGTGCTAAGGTCTTTGGTGACTTCATCACTCAGATGACAATAATAATGAAAATGTCTGGAAACAGGTGAAAAACTTTTGGGAACTCCCCAGTTTTGAAGTTCCCACTATTTCATGCTTCCCACCGAGAGACTCTAACTAAACTAATAGAGCTGAGAGAGTGAAATGACAGGGGTGGGCGTATCTTCTGGAGCTGGCCTTGATTTAGTGTTTACTCTGTGGCACGCATGGTGCCAAGCCACCTCTCGGTTCTCAGCATCACGGCAGGTTTGGCTCCCCTGTGGGGAACGTGCTGTGCATGTGCTTATGAGTTAGAGCCGTGATGCTGTCCAGGTCTGTCAACTCCCGAACCCTTTTGTCCCTTCATCAGTCCTAATCCTGCTCCATTTGGGAGCCTGACAACCTGACCATGGCCTGTGACTACTCCTTGGGGTCCAGTTGGTCCTCTCCATGGTGGAAAGCAGGTGCTTACACGGAATTGTTGCTTCATCTCTACTTTGTTCCTTGTAGAACATGCCAAAGCCCAGACCTGTATTACTTGAACCAAAAAAAAAAAGAAAGCCAGTAGACACAGGGTCCGTTAACCCCTGACAATCCAAACATCTTATTTTGAGGTATCCAGCTTTGTCTTTACTATGCAGCCTTTCAAATTTCATGTTGTGTAGTTACTGGGAAAAGTTTTACTCGTTGAATAATTCTGTCTTGAACTTAGCCGTGTATCAGTGAGACTCTAAAGTTCAAGAACCCCCTCACAGTTGCTGAATACAAGTTTTCTGAAGACATGAGTGCTTGTGGGTTCTTAGGACCCTGCAGTGGAATTTTCAGCTGCTAGGGGAATCAAACATAGGCTTACATCGTGCAATATAATATGCTGGTGCCTGGCAGCATCGATGCCAACTTCAGTAGGGCTACATATGGTGAGTACTGCTGGTTTAGTCAAATGGCTTGGCTGGGATTTGTAGCCATGCCCAGCTAATCCTAAATCCAGCACCGCCTTCCTCACCTTTTGTGTCATGGTGCCCTTCAGTTTGCTACCATTTGGAAACTTAATGTGGCTGTTTGTAATCTTTGAAAACAAAAAAGGTCATCTCTGCCCAGGCCACTAGCTCTTTTTCTTTTATGTCTCTCTCTCTATATATGCTATTGAGGTTTTTTTTTTTCCTCCACAAAATGCAGACTATGTAGCCATATTAAAATTGATACTATATTTTGTTTGAAGTTCAGTTTTTTCCCAGTATTGATAAAATGTCATCAAAGTGTACCAATTTGCATTCTCATAACTCTTCTTACTCCCATGTCTAAGACCTAAATGTCGCTTCATTGGTTCTCTGTGGTCTAAAAGCAAAAATTTAGCCAGAACCCACTCAGCATTCCCACTACCAGTCTATATCAGCATATCCGGGCATAGCCCGGCAGATCCATTTTAGCACATCTTGGCGCATCTCTGCACATCCCTCTACAACAGCGATTCTCAATCTTGCTAAAGCTGCGATTCCTTAATAGAGTTCCTCATGCTGTGGTGACTCTGATTTATAAATTATTTCATTGCTACTTTATAACTGTGATTTTGTGACTGTTATGAAGTGTAATGGTAATATCTGATACGCAAGATATCTGATATGCAAACACCAAAGGGGTCATGACCCACAGATTGAGAGCCACTGCCATACAAGTTTTGGACTCTTCAGGTTGTGGCTATGATTTAGATATGTCGGAAATAGCCTATGCCAAAGGAGCTGTTTCTTTGTGTGTTCCAAGGTCTCGTTACTTGTTTTTCCTGCCATCTGCTCCTCCAAGGCACCAGGCAGGTAATCCCATTCTGCAGGCTATCCCCAGCTTTCATCAGGCTATCCCCTGTGCAGTGCACGCTGCTGCATTTCTGTCATCACTATTCTGTTATTCCTTGTAGAGACAATCCATCCTTCAGCAAACTCTGAGAACTTCTATTAAGCAGACATGTTTCTAGGACAGGCGTTTGCTATCGCCAGTGGAAGTTTCCATGCTGATTGGAGGAGAGACTCAATTTGCAGAAGACTGAAAGTTCAGAAAGGTGAAATGAGGTTGAATGCCTTTGGGGCATCATCTGGGGGAGTGGTCAGGGAGGATGTCCAGAGTCGGAAATACTTGATCTAAGACTGGAGTGGAGTGATGACAGCACTCTTAAAACACAAGCAGAGAAATGGAAAACATTTCAGACACAGGGAAGAGAACCCACATGCTTCAAAATGAGAAGTGCAAAGTGGACCAGAGGAAGTGGAATCCAGGAAGAAGGGTAATGCAAAGTGAGATGAAGCGTGGGCAGTGGCAGCCTGTGTGGGCCCATGTGGGGCACTGCAGGGAGTGTGTCTTCTAAGAGCACTGGCGAGCATGAGAAGCCTTTGCCTGGGACACCCAAAGGGCATTTACTGTGGACAATGTAGTGTGGAATTAGGGTATCGTGGAGAAAGCTGTTTATTTAGACCATATGAAAGCTGATGGTGGCATGGGTCTGGGCTTTAGCCACAGACTGAAAAATAGAGTCAAAGAACTAAGGTGTAAGGGGAATTTCCAGGTCTCAGGTGCAGACACGTGGGGTAGATATTCCTGAGATGGGCCAGGGAAGATGAGTACAAGTGGACAGATGATAAGAATCTGTTTGCATAAGCATCTTGCTTGTGAGGTTGGAAGTTTTGTGAGGTCAAAGGTCTTGTCTTACTTTATCTCAAAGTATCATGCATTAATAATTTAGCAAATTGCTTCAGATTGAAATTTTAGTAAGATAGCTACTCCTAGGGTGTTGATTGTTTTTTAATTAATTTCCCTGGGCATGGTCATTATACTTATTGGGATATGACATACTGTGCAAAATGATACAGATGCAGTCCCAGAGAAAATGAGAAAGTAAGCAACAGCAGTCAGGAAATCCACATGAGAAGCAGTATGTTTAGGCTGACTTCCACCTGGGGGCTTCTGGAGGCTTTTGATACGAGCATGGTGAATTCACTTCTCCTGGCTTCTGAAAAGAGTCATGTAATACTTGTTGTTACAAATTCAAATAAAATTATTTAATACTTCATCATACCTTCTTTCTCCCTGGCTCCCACCCCCTGCACTTGCTACCTGCTGCAAAGAGTGATTACCCATGAATTAAAATATAATTGAAGAAAACTTGTCTACTCTGACTTATGGGAAGGCAGACACCTCATTATGAAATTGTTGGCTCTAGCAAGCAGGCAAAATGAAGCATAATTAAAGCTATAGCCATGCTGTTTATACCATTTTTTTATGTTGCAGGTATAAATATTCTAGGCATAAATTAGGCTAGAATATTGAAAGAAATATGTTTAATACCGGGGCCCTCATTAAAGAGTTGTTTAATTCCAGATACTACACAGCGTGTACTCAAGAGCATGCTCATTTCTGAGATGGAAACTTGAGACTGTGCTGCTTCCTCCAAGCAGTAGGTACTGTTGAGGGTCTGGCTTCTGTGGAGAGCCTGGGAACATGGGCTTGTCATGTAAATGTATTTAGAGTGAGTGAAAGGCAGCATGCAGTTCAGAGGCTGTGTCTGCAGCCTCCTCTGGGGATCTCTTGGGAAAGAAGTTATGTGGCATGATGTTCCTGGGAAGGGTTTTCTTTCTGGTTCCACACCCCTTTTGGGTGACATAAAAAACCAGAAGCGCTGTGGCTTCTACTAGCCATCGTTATTAGGGTTGATATTACCCGCACCCAGTCCCTCAGAATCTGTTTCAGTCTGATTCATGAGAGCCATGTCTTCTTTTAAGAGACTGAGTATTATTTCCTTGCATTGGCCCAAGTCGCTTGTAGAGTTTAGTTTATTCTCAATGGTATAGAAGCACGTGCCTTGGACTAAATAGCTAGAGTTCTTTCAGGAGTCTGCAGTTAGAGCCCTTCTCCTCTGTAGCTGAGGTCATAAAAATGTTCCCAGCCTGTAGCAAGGGCTTGCTTGGAGAAGAGAAAGACAAAGAATGCTTACTGAAGACAGTCTTCACCATCTACCTTCCAGAAACTCAAAATCACTGCTTTGACTTTGTACCTCAGAAGTCACTCTCTGCTTTCTTGGTGGACTGCATCCTTCTTGGGTCCTGACAATGTTTGCAGAAGGAGACCTGGTGAGGAGGTCCATGGCAGGCAGAAGAGAGCTGGGTAGAGGGAGTCACACTGAGGGCATGGAGAGGATGGAGAGGAGTCTGCAGTGAGGCCCTGCTGGAGAGAGTCTGTGAAAGCCAGACACTAACACTCACAGTTTGCCATGATAAGCTTGCACTGTTGCTCTTTGGGGCTTGCATTTCTGTGTTTTATTAGAATGGATCTCGGGGTGCAGATTGCAGTTTATCTTCCTGAGGTAGGAGCACAGTGTTGTACTTGAGATTACTTTTATAAATTCCGATTAGCCTTTACAAAAAGCTTTTTCAGAGACAGGTAGACAATGCATGCCTACAGTCTCAGCACTGCGGAGATGGACACAAGAGGATCAGGATCAGGGCCAGCCTCAGCGATGTAGTAAGTGCAGAGCTAGCCTGGGCTATATAATTTCCTGTCTCAAAACAAAACAAAACAACTCATGTAGAATGTATGTTTAAAATATATTTTCTGGTACACAAACAAGAATTATTTGTGTGTATTCATACTTGGTAACAACTTTTATTTCTAGGGGTTGTAAAAATGACTTACTATATTATTTTACTGTCATAACCATCTTGAGTAAACTGTAGAGAACACTGATGTTACCATGCAGGCAATCTCTAGAGCATCCTTTTTTTTTTCTTACTAGAGGTGGTGCTGCATTCTTGAAATGATTAATACTTTGGTATTCATTTTTGGTATTCACCTTATCATAGTTGTTTGTTTCATGAATTTTACTTCTTCAGACTATTTGTGATTGGTTTATTTCAATTAACAAGTGTCCTTCAAGTTTTTCTGCTTTTGTCAGAATGCCCTGTTCTCTGGTTGGGTAATCTCCCTGGTGCGCATGTATCTCACGGTTTGTTTGTCCACTCATCTGCTAGTAGACTCTGTCAGTGGTTGTTTCTCCTGGTAGCTGTTGAACCAATTCTGCCCTGGACAGGAGTGTACCCATGTCTGCTTTAGTCTTTGATTTCAGTTTTAAGTCCACTCCTAGAGACAGAATTCCTGGAATGTCTGCTAGTTCTTTTTTAATGTTTCATTCAACTCTGAGTCTGTTTTCCATCGTGGCCCTGCCATCCTCACATTCTTACAGTGTTGTGGGAGATTTCCACAGTCTATACCCTCACCCGTGTGTGAGGATTTCTGCTTTGATAGTAGCCATCCTGGTTGATGCAAGGAGCTGTGGTTCTTTATCACTCTTTTGCTCTTTGTCACTATTTATCTCTTTTGCTTTCTGATGAGTATCCAATATTGAAGAAAAACAACAACAACAACAAGTTTAGAAAGAGGAGGAAAGAATTACCCGTAAGTGTTGTGAACAGATGATGAAGCCTCTGCTGTGGGTGGAATCCCAGTGATCGCAGCCAGCCTATTTCACACATTAAACTCAGCCGGTGCTGTGTCCAGAGAGTGCTCATGTCCAAGGAGGAGGGGGTCATATTTTCCCTGGATGGCTGAATAAGGATAAGCTTGGGAAGCTGCTGTGAGGTTGCTAGAGGTGAGGGCTTGGACTGAGGCAGTGGTGGGGGTGGGCTGGAAAGACAAGCAAGGCAGTGAGCTATGGGTCCTGGGATTAACTGTATGTAGATTTAATGAAGGAAATTATTTTGCCTTCTAGTTTCAGAGTTAAATCTTTGGTTTGGATGTCATTAAGGTGAAATACAAACATACGAGGAGGGTCAGGTTGTCATAACGCATTGAGGATAAGATCAACTTTGAGTAACGGGACCCTGGACCTTGACCTTCTCCTGCAAGTGGCTGTCAGCAGTCAAGACTTCCCATGGGGAAAGCGTGGCAGTATCTGTGCGACCTGTAGGAAATACTCGGCATTTCTGTGGCATGGAGCCACTTCTTCCTTAAAGAATGGGTATTTTCAGGTAGACAGTTTTTACTCATTCATGTGCCTGTCACTTGCCCAGCCTTACACTGGGTCTTGGATGATGAGAACAGACAGAGGCTAAGTCACCTTGGGGTGTGATTTAGTGTGTGGAAGATGCTTGTAGAGTCTGTCAGGAATCTCTGAACCATGGCGTCCTCATGCACATACCACCCTGGGATTATCCTTGGATTACCCTATTTCCTGCCTCCTCTGAGGAGGGGTGTTCCAGAGCTCTGTGCCATCTGGACCTGAGGGCTCTCTGCATTATGTTACTTGGGGTCCATTCTTCTTCCTAGAGTTGGTCCTGGTCCTTCAGCTTCTGCAGAATGACATCCAAGCACCATCACTGTCACTTGATACCTTGTTCTCCAGTGTGATCTCTTCCTTTCCACCCTAAACTTAATCTTTGGCTTAATTGTGTAAAACAGACTTTCTCCACACTTGTAAATGCTTCTGCAAAGCTCTTCCATCCTTTTCCTCTGGTTAGTTCCCTTCTAAGCTTGGTCCAGGAATCTCATTCTCAGCAAGCTTCTGCCCATCTCCAGTTTGAGTTGAATTTTTTGCCTTTTTACCTTGGGCAGACATTCTGTGCGTATCTTTCCAAAGTAATCTTATGCCTGGGCATTTCCTGATGTGGCCTTCTTGCAGGCAAGAACTCTCCGTTCCTTACGCAGTTTTGAATCTTGCACATAGGAAGTAACTCTTTGCACATTTGTAGATATGGGGCAGCAAAGAGGCTCTGGGGTGCTTCTTTTGGTGTTCTCCAAATGCCTATGCAGGGCATGACCCATGCGCGCTGTGCTTTATGCATGTCTGTCTCTTCTCTTCGTGAGTGCATCCTTCACGGTTGGTGGCTTGCTTATGGATCACAGATTAACATTGCCTTATTTCCTTTGGTATCGTATAGAAGAGTGAGGGAGTGAAAGTTAGTGTTACCGTAGTTTAAAAAAGAAATACTGCTGAGTATTCCTTCCAGAGCCAAACTATGATTAAAGGTGTGGCTGTTTTGCGAATAATCATATCTACTAGGATCCAACTTGTCTTCAAAGCAGCCAGTTTTCTTTCTTTTTTGTTTTGTTTTGTTCCATGTACAACCTACTAATCTTTCAAGTAGCCCATATCTAAAAACAAATAGCAACAATAATACCATAATCCGAATTTAGTGGGCTCTAGAATTCCTTTTTTTTTTTTAAACATCATCCTTATGTCCACAAACTGTCTCCTTTGTCTGGCTGGGCACATCAAGCTGGACACACTTTCTGCTCCAGTTTTGGAACTCACTGCTGGCCTGTGTCTCAAGCTCTCTGGAAACTGATTTGTGCACACATTGATTCTTAATGCCAGAGAATTTTGGATGGGGCAAAGCAGCCTGGTGGCTTCCTTGGGGAGTTGGCTGTACTTTGGAGAAGTGCCCAGCCAGGGACTTTGCCAGCAGATAGTTTCCCTGTAGGGAAAATATTCCTTCTCACTGGCACAGTATCTGTAAGAGGAAAGCAAGCTGACTGCTCAGCCTCCTCCACCTCGCTGGAGACTGCAAACAGGCAGCTAATTTGGCAGGAGGCGGAAGCATTCACAGCTTCGTGAAAGTGCTTGAAGCAAAATTAGATACCTTCCAAGTTCATTTCAATATTGAAAATAAAAGAAATTTTTGCTGGCACATTAGCCTCTTCTAAGTACTGCACAGTGGTGAGCCCGTTTAAATGGATAAATTTGAATAATTAAATTCGGAAAAGAATCCACTCAGTTTCAAACCAAGCTAGTCCTAAAAGTGTCAGAAGTCAGGCCCCAGGCTGCACTTAGTGAGCCATGGGAGTAGCTTCACCAAGGCTGTCACACACTTTCGTGGCCCCCAGACCACCCCCACCCCCTCTGAGATGGCCCAAAGCTATCCATCATGGGGAAGAGGATAGAAGAGAGGTAGTCAACTAAGTATTTGTCAGAGGAACTTGAAATCACAAAAAATATAAAAGAACGAACTGTAGAACTAGCAGGTGGCCCTGTGCTTTGCTTAATTGTGTTGCTCCTCCATCAGAATGCCTCTTCTCGCTCCTTCTCCAGCAGTGTGAAATGTCCCCACAGATTCATATGCTTGAGGAGTTGGTCCCACCCAGTAGCCCTATTTGGGATGCTGTGGAATCTAGCCGGAGGAAGCATGGGTCGCTCAGAGCTTGGGCTTGAGGTTTCTAGCCGGGTCCCAGATCCAGCAAATCCCCTTTGCCACCTAACTGCCTGGGAGTTGTAACCCTCACTCCTGCTGCCTTCCCCCTGCCTGCCCTCTGGGCAGTGATGGACCTTTACTCCTGCTGCCTTCCCCCTGCCTGCCCTCTGGCCAGTGATGGACCTT
>NW_026586816.1:7179313-7269681 GCF_907164565.1 Psammomys obesus
CTCCTGCTGCCTTCCCCCTGCCTGCCCTCTGGCCAGTGATGGACCTTAACTTTTTCTCTGAAAGTCTTTTTGTCAGATGTCTATCGTTTACTATGTTAGTCAGGATGGGTTCATACTAGATTTGTAAGAGTATTTTTAATGTTTCCTTTCATAGCTCTTTTAATAACTACGTGATATTCTACTGTAGATATTCTGAGTCTTGCTGGACTTATCTCCTATTGATTCATATTTTATTGCCCAGCTATCACATGTCATTAACCTGAAGAGATTTGTAGTTGTTGTGTTTTCCTTAATAACTTCCTTGGGGCAGAAGAATCTAGTGTTGGCATGTCTGTATCAGTGAGTAGACTTTGAAGGTCCTTACTCGCATGGTGAGAAATCATTTCAGCACCTTCCTGTTACTATGAGAGGTTCTTTTTCTTCTAAAGTTTTTTAGTGATAAATTTCTATTCATTCATTCATTCATTCATTTATTTATTACAGTTTATTCACTTTGTATCACCCCTGTAGCTCCCTCCTTCCTCCCCTCCCAATTCCACTATCCCTCCCTCTTCCCTACCTATGCCCCTCCCCCAGTCCAATGATAAGAGGAGGTCCTCCTCCCCTTCCCTCTGATCCTAGTCTATCAGGTCTCATCAGGAGTGGTTGCACTGTCTTCCTCTGTGGCCTGGTAATGCTGCTCCTCCCTCAGGTGGAGGTGATTAAAGACCCAGCCACTGAGTTCATGTCAGAGACAGTCCCTGTTCCTATTACTATGGACCCCACTTAGACACTGAACTGCCATGGACCACCTCTGTGCAGGGGTTCCAGGCCATCTCCATGAGTAGTCCTTGGCTGGAGTATCAGTCTCAGAAAAGACCCCTGTGCTCAGACATTTTGGATCTGTTGCTCTCCTTGTGGAACTCCTGTCCTATCCAGGTCCTACTATCTCCCACTTCTTTCGAGTTCTTGAATATATTCTTGTGAGTACAGCTTCTTGGGTGCAGTTCTAGGCCCTATTCCTAGTAACCAGAGTTGAGGGTTCCTGCCTGCAACCGTGTAGAAATGTGTGCTTTTCCTCAGTGTCCTGGTTGTTACATAGGACCCAAGTGTCTATGACTGCTGCTGAGCTTCATCCTGTACTAGAATGCTGAATGAGAGTAGTTTCCACATTCTTTCTGTCTTCTGGTTGGTTGTAGAACTGTAGTTAGAGAAAATAAATTCAGAAGGAAGTCAAATCTGAAGGGAGAGCTTTAAGATTAGATACAAACAGCAAGAGTCACCAAGATAGTTGTGAAGAGTTAATAGCTAGTAACTATTACATAACAAGAAAATGGCTCCTTTTCCTTGTGTCTTCCATCCTTTTTCCTGGTGTTTGTTATGAGTGCTTTCTAACACAGTGTTAGAAGTTGTGTGGATACAGTATCGAGGCAATGATAAAAAGAGGACAGTGCACATAGACTCATTTCAGATGTAATTCCATCCATCAGCGCCACACACCCCTTCTCACCTGTACCTTCCTACTCCAGTAGTTCCCCCTCCCCTTTTCTCTCGTAGGATTTGTTGTCCCCTCAGCCCCTTTTCTTAAAGCCTATTCACTTCTTCCTGGTGACCTTAATTCTCAGCTTCCCCTTCTTCACTCCCTGGAGAATTTACCCACCGTTGCACTAGAAAGCGGACATCAACAGTGGCAGGCTAACAGCTGCCATTGCTTTGAGCCTTGGATTCACTGTAAGTGAAGCTAAGTGTGTTTTGCGGAAGCAGACACACAGTTTGTCAGGTCCCCAGCACAGCTTCTGGACCCAAAGGACACCTGATGAGTTGGCGCTTACAGGAGCTCACTTTCCCTTTAGCAGCGTGGAGGGGTCTCATGAAGTACATTCTGGCTGTAACTGAAGATACACCTGCTGAGATGTTTACCTTCATGTGAGGCTGTGGTTCCCCCTGGGTTTTCAGAAATATTCTCTTCCCTTGGGAGCCCATTCCCGGCTATACATTTCCTGCCTCTTCCACCCCACTTTCTTCTGCTTTGTAAGTTGCTTCTCTCCTTCTTGCTGACCTTGAGCATGTGAGCTGTATGTGAGCTGTATGTGAGCTGTATGTGAGCTGTATGTGTGCTGTTGGCGATATTTATGCTGCTGGTAATTCGGTAGTTGTGTACTTGGCGGTTATTTACTGTGTTTGTCTCTGTTGCTTCATCTTATTGAGCCATTTTAGTTAAGTGTGCTACAGTGCTGGTTTCTTCTCCAACTTTGGTCTTAGTTGCCTCACTTTTTATGGGTCATTTACTAACTTTACAGTGGCTATAGATTGTCTTAAATAGCTTGTTAAGATACCCAGTCTTTAGGAACTTGTAATGAAGGAAACTAAAGGAAGTGGGTTTCTTCCACCATTAACTGAGATTGGTGTTAATTACTGCCTTTGCTGTTATTATTCCACTGTGAGCCACTTTTAGTGATAGGCCTTGGAGCTGTCTCTCTTTTGCTGATTCCAAGCACAAGTTGACTTTCTTGTGTTACTGTAGAGCGCCCTGTGACTGGCTTGTTTCTGTTATTTTTCCATCTAGATTTACTGTGAAGCCCCACTGAGCAAGTGAGCCATTTCTTAGTGAGATGACAAAGGGCTGTTATAGGCAAAGGTGAGACAGGAGAGAGAGGTCCAGTTAGTCCTACATCACAGCATGATGTCCTGTTGAAGTAACAGATTTTGTTATTTACATGCCATTAGCTCTGTTCCTGGTAACCCATTTGTGTGGGGAACATTCTGGTTCTGTGATGGACTCTATGCCTCCATCTCTCTTCCTGGTCATTGTATGTGCCTCCCACTACTCTTAGCCAAGGAGCCATCAGCTCTCTTGGGGTGGCAGAATCCATTGTCACTTCCTCAGAGAGGACTTCCACATTTCATTTCCTTAGGTTTTCACTCATAGTCTGTTCCATCTTTTCTTGTTAGCAATTTAAACAACTGGGAATTGTGTCTGGTGGTGCAATCGTATGTCTGTTCTCTATGCTATGGTTAGAGGTACACTAACGGGTATTTCCTCTGCACTGTGTCCCTACTTTGGAGTAGATGTTTGAGGAATGATTACTGGCTGGGTATGTGTAGGTGTGACTTGTTTTGTGATGAGGAGCTATTGGCCACCTCTGTGACATCAAGTGTTTAGTCAACATCAGTCCTGAATCTAACATGGCCTGCTGATGTTAATTGTCATCATTGTCAGAAATGAGCAGTAATGAGCCAGGGGCTGATAAAACCTAACAGAGGTGAAGCAGTTGCTACAATCAGATGAGCTTTTAGAAGCCTAGGAAGGTTTTTCTCATTACAAAATGAATGATTATTACAAAAAAGCAAAACACTCGGAAATGAATGAAGTAATCACAGATGTTTATAATTCTCCTACCAACTTGCAGTCATTGGTTTGCATTGGTAATATTTGCTTATCTTTTAAAGTACATTTATTTACTCAGCATCAGTTATTGTAATAGTGCATAATATGGAGTGCTTTAAAAGTTGAGGCTGTCCTAAATATGTAGTTCTGTCTTCTACCTTTTCCTACATATATTTCATTATGAGATTTCCCCCCCTTGGCCACTGACTATAATTATTCATACTTTGTTTATATTGTAACTTATTTAACTTTTACCTAATAAATAAGGACAGTTTAAACTATTTTATTTTCCAACTTCTACATAACATTGTAATTAACCTAATTTAAATTTTTGCCTACGTTGGTTCTGTCAGCTAAAATCTTATCCAGAGTTTTGTATTTGATGGTGGCTGTTGATTAAATTAAAGCAAAGAGGGAAGAATAAAGGAGGAAAAAAAAATCCAGGAAATAAAGAGAGAAGAGAATGGGCTTTATTGTGTCGGGATTTAGAAAGATGTGGCAGAGGAAGTCTGGCAGTGGCCACAGGCTAGCTGGCCACAGAGTGCCCAGACTGCCATTAGCCCATCAGAAACACAGAGGTACATATGTTTGCATTCCCTGGTTAGCTCTGTGTGGTGGTTTGAATAAGCATGGCCCTCATAGGCTCATACATTGAATGTATGGTTGGTGATTAGCTCTTGGCATAGGAGGTGTGTCCTTGTTGAGGTAGGTGTGGCCTTGTTGGAGTGTGTCACTGGGAGTGAACTTTGGGGTTTCAGAAGCCCAAGCCAGGCCCAGTGGAACTCTCTCTTCCTGATGCCTGCCAATCCAGATGTAGAACTCTTGACTCTTTCTCCAATACCATGGGTCTGCCTACATGCTGACATCTAACCATGAATGAACTAAACTTCTGAACTTGTAAGCCAGTGCCACTTAAATGCTTTACGTTGTCAGAGTTGCGGTGGCATGGTGTCTTTTCACAGCAATAGCAACCTTGACTGAGACAGTATATTTAGTATGGTGTCTTCGCCAGTACAATGTGAAGGTGTGCAAAGTTCTCTAGTCCTGAGCTGTCTGTCACCCAAAGGGACCTGGTCCTTCTGAGTTTTGTGTCCCTATATTCAGCCTTAGGTTTTCTGCTCTATTTTCTTTATGCCTATAAATGTGTACAGCCTTTTTTTTTTTTTCCTTTTTAAAGAGTTTATTCATTTTGATCAGAGCACAGTGGCAAATGTCTTTAATCTTAGCTGTCAGGTGAAAGGACAGATTGATGGGTCTCTGAGAATTTGAAACCAGTCTTATTTACATCGCAAGTTCCAAACTATTCAGATTAATAGTGAGACCCTCTCTATTATAAAAATATTTTATATAAAATTTATTTGTTGCATATGGGATCAGATGTGCCACTGCATATGTCTGAAGGTCAGAAGTCAGCTTTTCAGGAGTCAGTTCTCTCATTCCACCTTGTTTTTGAGGCAAGATCTCTCATTATTTCTGCACATGCACTATGTAGTGGTGAGCTTCCACTTCATCCTTTGAGAAGGCTTTACATGGGATCTAGGGAAGAAGCTCAGATCATCAAGTTTGTGTGGCAAATGCTGAGCCATCTTTCTAGCCCTAAATTTTCTTAAAATAAGTTTTTCTTGGACTAATAAGTATAGACCCCACCAAATGTTTTTCAAAATGGTCGGCCCACATGCATTTCTGATAATGGGACTGTTTATATAAGTCATTATAGAATGCCATGACATTAAGCTGTGTTACACAAGACCAGTGTATGGCTTCAGCATGTGTCCAGATATATATGATAGAAAAATTTTTACGAGATGCACTTATATTATTATAGGCTCTCAGTTCCATGTTTATATATAGAACTATGTTTTTTGGAAAGCTGTGTTTTCCAAATTTGCTGTAATGAATTATTCTTAACATAAAGAAGCAAGGAGTTTGAAGAGTAAGTTATTTTTCAAGGGAAAGAGAGTCCAGCATTGGTTGCTGTCATCTTCCTGACACACGTCTGCTGAGCCAGTAATTCAGACCATTAACTCCAGGGTACTATCCAGCATAATCATTGGTCGAATGCCTACTGTGTGCCTTGAAGGAGAGCCCCAGAATATATACTCAGTCAAGATGGAAGTATCTTTGTCCTCAGGAAGCCATGGTGAAGGTAGAGACAGCCACATGTGGCATGGAAAGCCCAGCAGCCTTGGCTGTTGCTTCAGTTGTTCGTGGTTCCTGTCTCTCTAGCTTCCTCTAAAATCACTATTTTGGTCCTGCCAGGCTCACAGCAGGCCATAGGAGGTACCAGCTCTTTGTCTGGCTTCCCCAGGTGGCAGGAGATATTTCTCAGTGATACCCCCTTCCCCTTTTCTTGCTCTCCTGAATCTCCTCTCCACTTTACTGCCTTTACTAGTCTTACTGTATATCCTAGCCTCCATCATACATTAAGTATTACTTAGTGGTCCCTATACTAGATAGGGCGGAGACTCCTCCGAGCCTCCAGCCGCCTGGCACACTGATGGTGATGCACGCTGAAAGCAATGATGACATGCCTGTGAGTCAGGAGACTTAGACGGCAAGCAGAGTCATCCTTGAGTGTTTGGCCTACCAGGACAAGTCAGAGTCTAGGAGTCAGAGCAGCTTGCCAGCAAGCCTGTAAGAGTGGTGCCTTGACCTGGCGTTCTGTCTGCAGTGCTCCTGTTCCAGCTTCACCACCCCTAATTCCCTTGGTGTGATTTGTGCGATGGACAGCTGAGTCCAGTTCCTGTTTTCTGACCATATTTCACATGCATTTTTCTTTTCTGTTTTTTTCTTCCTCATGGTTTATTTCTCTACAGTGCATCCTGGGCATCACAGTTCTGTTTCTTAAGGCCAACTTTCATCAGCCCCTCCCCTGCAAGGCTTCACTCTGTCTCATCCTTGTGGCCATAAAGCTCCTCTCTGTGAACAGGCCCCCCTCCCCCAGTCAAAACTACTTTTTGTTCTGGCTCATTGTTGCCCATGTGGTCTGCACATGTTACTCTTTCTTACACTCCTAACTGCGCAGATCCTTTGCCAGCCTCTCTCCTCCCCAGCACTGCCTTTCACAGACCAGAAGCCAGGCAAAGGCTGCTGCTAATATGAGGATGAAAGAAGTGGCAGGAAGATTGCCTGGGGCACGGTATTCTTGTATGTTGAGCAGGGAGACTGCTTTGAAATAACAGATTAATTTTAACTTGTGAGGGCCTTCACCTCTTCAGCCGGGTTTAGCTGAGGAGGTAAGATAGAATTCCAGGGTAGATGTGAGAAGGGGGGAAGCGCTAGAAAAAGCGAGTTCTCCTCACAGCTCTTTTTTGAGATGGGGCCTACCTCCCGCTCTTCTCAGGAACTCCTCTGTGCTCTAAGGTAGGAGGGATGGTTAGGGTGTAGGGGTGTGTGCTGAGCTGAAGGTAATGCCTGTTGAGACTATATCGGGTTTAACAAGCCTGTGATCTTGGGCTAGGTCAGGACTGGCTCTGACACCAGGATACAGCACTGTTAGCAGATGTTGGATGGGAAGAATACAGAAAATGCTATGGCATCAAATTGCACTACTTAAAAAAGTTGCTTCTAGGCACCTTCAGTTTTCAACAGAAAATATCCAAACATTTGAAAGTTGTAAGGCGTACTTTCTAGACTAGCGGTGTGAAAGTTCATTTAGGGAATCCTCCCCTGGGTGCTTTGGGTGTTTACATTGCTGACTTAACAGGAGGGTAACTTTCCAGATTAAGCTGGATGGTGAAACTTTGTGCCCCTGCCTCACACCCTTCTTGCCTCACACTCCTTCATCAAAACTGTATTGTGGTCACTGTTGGATAACCTAGTATGTGACATGAAGGGGTTACAAAGTCCGGTCAATCATCTCTGCAAAGTACCTTTTCTTAGCTTTCCAGTGGATGTTTATATGAGCACTGGGGCCCAGGGGAAAGATTTTAGTGTGATGGACCAGGTGAAGAAAAACTGCCCTTCATGTATGCTAGGATTTGCTGACTGGCATTTGCACTGAAGAATGCACTGAGCATCCGGCCACTGGCCAGGGCTTATTTGGATGGGGTCTGTGATCAGAGACCTGGTGCTTTTTTAAGGCCAAGTATACAATGAAAATGTGAGGTCTCTTGTTCTAATGTAATAAGAACTCCAGCCAGGCCCTCTGTAGCTCTATGAGTTGCAAATCCATTTCATAGACCTACATTGACTATAACCCCAAATCACTAATAGAGAATCCAAGTCCATCCAATGACTACTTCTTTATTGATTCCTAACCATTTGCCTTTTCAGACAAGAGAGTTAGACATCCAGGCAGGGACCTTTACCAGTGTGTCTGTCTCAGCTCACCTCTGCGGCCAGATGGGAACTCCCTTTAGACATGCTAAAGTCTGGACTTCGGTCCCTCACACACCTTGCCTTTACCACTCTAGCTACCAGCCAAAGTGTTGGCTGAACATGGGTAGCTGATTCTTCCTGACTCTAGAGCTCCATGCTAATCAGTATTACAGCAGCATAAGGATGCAAACATTTATGGTTTTGCAAATTTAAAATTTTCTTCATTTTCTTTTTCTATCTTTTAAAAATAATAAGTCTCACTTTCAAAGCAATGGTGTGAACTGAGAAACTCCAACCCTCCCATTTTCTATTGCTGATGATAACAGGAATGTAAATTGCAAGATGTGCAGTTATACCTAAAAATGCTATCTGTCTTTTAATGGAAAGAAAAGTTTATTGCTGATAAAAATAGATAGTATTCTGTGCTTTTTGTTGGACCTAACACGGTATGTGTACCTCCAAATGTCATTTTAAAATGTAAAAACAGCTGCAAAAATTACATCCTTTTATAGTTTTCCTTTTAATTATAACATTTGGGAAATTAGCATTTGGGGCCATGATAATCCCTGTAATATAAGAGAGAGAACTGTACTTGCTTTAAAATGCAGCCACATTTACATACAATTATACTTGATACTCTGTCTAGATACTGACAGGCTCACACTTGTATTTTACAGTCTATTATGGTTTGCTGTTTGAAGTAATTATGGATTGTAGAAAGAAACGCATTTTAAAGTACGATTAGTAAATATGTAATCCTTAACAGAAGGGAAGGCTATCGACAGCAGCTCTGGACCCACGTTTAAAGCAGGGTCCTTGAATCAGGTTGCTCATCTCATATCATCTTTGGTGGCCTTCCTTTAACTTAAGAGCAAGCACCAACTTACTTTTGTTGTTGTTGTTGGTTTTTAACTTTTAGTCTTTCCCAGAAATGAGAATCCTCATGCAAGCGTATCTCTGCTCTGAGTAGAAAATGGCTAAGATCTAGAAACAAATCATAGAGAAGTCATTTCTTTTCTTTAAGAATTAAAATAGGTCTTTCTTTCTTCCCTTTCTTCCATAAGATTCCCTGCACTCTGCCCAAAGTTTGGCTATGAGTCTCAGCATCTGCTTCAATACCCTGCTGGGTAGAGTCTTTCAGAGGCCCTCTTTGTTAGACTCCTGTCCTGTTCCCTGTTTTCTCCTTCTTCCGATGTCCATCCCATTTTTCTTTCTGAATGAGGATTGAACATCTTACCCAGGGTCCTCCTCCTTGCTTAGCTTCCTTAGGTGTACAGATTTTAGTATTCTTATCCTATATTATATGTCTAATATCTACTTATAAGTGAGTATATACCATATGTGTCTTTATGCTTCTGGGACACCTCACTCAGGATGATCTTTTCTACTTTCTACCATTTGCCTGCAAATTTCACGATTTCCTTGTTTTTAATTGCTGATTAGTATTCCATTGTGTAAATGTACCACAATTTCTATATCTATTTCTCAACTGAGGGACATCTGGGTTATTTCCAGAGTCTGCACAGATGTAGCCCATGGCAGCTCAGTCTCCAAGTGGGCTTCCTAGTAAGGGGAACAGGGACTGTCTCTGACATGAACTCAGTGGTTAGCTCTCTGATCACCTCTCCCTGAGTGGGGTGGGCAGCCTTACCAGGCCAAAGAGGAAGACAATGTAGCCAGTCCTGATGAGACCTGATAGACTAGGGTCAGATGGAAGGGGAGGAGGACCTCCCCTTTCAGTGGACTGGGAGAGGGGCATGGGAGGGCAGGATTGGGAGGGCATAAGGGAGGGGGCTACAGCTGGGATACAAAGTTTACAAATTGTAGTAAATTTAAAAAGGAAAAAAAAAAGAATTAAAATAGGGACCTCCCTAATCAGTAGATGCTACACTTCTGCAGGGCCCAAAGCTGTGGCCTCAGACATCTGAGGCTGACAGCTGCTGATGAGCAGGTGTCTCCCATCTCAATCCTATTCTGCCATTCTTAACTGATGGTTTATGCTGCAGAAAAACCACTGATTTCACGAGCCCAGAGACCCTTACTCCCTCCTTCCAGCTGCTCCAGGTTCACCCATTCTCTGTCTAGTAAAACACTCGCATCCACTCAACTCATGCCACCTTCCCATCCCCAAGCATCATCTCTCCTTACTGCTGCTTTCTATCCTTCCATGTGTCTCAGATTCCGTCTAAGACCTGCTTGTGTCTTGAGGGATTCAAGGTGAACACTCTCCTACTAGCTGGCTCTCACTTTGTCAACGTAGACACCGCTGAGTTTCTGCTTTATCTTGTAGGTTTATTTTGACTTCATTCCTTTTCCTGTCAGTATCTGATGCAGCCCTTAGACTAGTACTTGCATTACTAGTCTAAGTGTCCCCAGTTGAACCTTTTCTGTGCTCTTAATAGCACTTCAGCATTTCTGCTTAATGCTGTAGATAGGTAGATAGATACATAGATTGACAGATAGATTAGAATAGAATAGATAGATAGATAGATAGATAGATAGATAGATAGATACATAGATAGATACATAGATAGATAAAATGTATACATACACACTTATATGTATCTATACATACACACATACACATATGTACACATATATAGTATATATATGTGTGTGTGTGTGTGTGTGTGTGTGTGTGTGTGTATGTGATGTGTATATATTATAAAGATTAGGCCTCTGGAATCAACAGTCTCAAAACTTGAGTGATGCCCAGCTAGCTTTCCCCCCTCGTTTTCTTCATTAGTTCTCTCCGACTATTTGGTTTGGGTTTTGGTTTAGAGACTTGTTCTACCTCTGAACCGCAGACTGGCTTCTAAACCATGATCCTCTTGCCTCACTCGCCTTCTCTGTTGCTAGGATGGTACACATGTTTTGCCCACTAGCCCTTTCTCTTCTCACAAGTAAGGTGCCTGAACTTTATGCCTATTGGTCTTCTTGCTCTTGGCATAGGGTCTTCCTTCTGCCCTCAGAGAGAATCAGCCATGCTGAGAACAGCACCCACGTCCTCATTTATCTCCAGGCTTAATTCCCCTCTTTGCTAGCTAGTCTTCAAAACACCAAACAGGTGTATTCATCAAGTTCAAAATCTTTAGTACACTTAAAACACTCTTTGAAACCTGGTTTCTGATATCATCCAGAAATCCATGTCCTGCTATGTCACTTATGCAAAGCTAAATTCTGGTTTTAATGAGCTTTCCTTAAGTTTTATATCATACAAGAGAAAGACAAACACACTTAGACATAGACTCAAGATGCTAGCTTCTTTCAGCTTCTGTGATGTTTACTATTCCGTGTGTGACACACTGCTGCAGAACAGAGAAGGGCTCTAATGTTAGTGTCTGCCATGTCTTCTTGTGTACCTCGTTGCCTAACACTGCATTCACTTAACATTTGAAGCTACTACTTAGATAGAATATAAAATCTGCTATCAGATATGTATGATCTTGCTGTCATCACACAACTTTTTTGAAAAATAATGTGACTAGTAGTAAGTTTTGGAACCAAACGGGGATTTTGATGCTGCTGAATATACTGAGCCTCAGTTTACTCTTTTGTGGCCTGAGGATGATAAATGTGTCAACTTCCTGCAGTTATGGGAACAACATGAAGGGTCTGAATGCCTGGGTAGCCTGGGGTGCTGGAAATACACTGTAGAAGACGGGATTTCATCCTAGTCCTTGGCTGCAGCTCTCAGTCTGCTGCTACACACATGGACTATCAAAGCAGTGGCTTTTGATAGGCATAGATTACTGTGTTGCATAGAAAATGTAAACTGAGAATAAAGAAGATTCTTTCAGGGAAATTTTCTGGTCTCAAAAGCATTTTAATTGGTCCTACATTCGGATGTGTAAATGTCTTTAGAAGGAATTGGCTGTATAATGAAGTCCAAAAATATGTACCAAGAGGGCGGTCCAGGAGGTAAGGTACATGCTATACAGGTTTGGTCATCTAAATTTGGATGCCCAGAATCCACGTAAAAGCCAGCACATGTGTGTGTAACCCAGTGTGTCCCTGCAGGGAAGTGAGAGGCAGAGACAGACAAAAGTCCCAAAAGCTCATGCCCACCTAACCTGATACACACAGCCACGAACAACAAGGGAGATTCTTGTCTTAGACAAGATGAGGTGAGGACTGACCCCTAAGGTTGTCCTCTGACTTCTGCTTATGTGCTACGGCACATATGTTTTTGAACACACCCACTGCTGCGTGCGCATACACACACACACACACAGAGACAGTGAGAGAGAGAAATAATACTGAAATATACTTACCAGCAGTGATCATATCATACTCGTTGCCTAGGCGTATGGGTGGGATCCATGGTTTGCAGTTACCTGTCTGCATGACTAATCTCTCATGGACGTCCTTTTCTGTACTAAGATGCAGATTAATTTCACTTGACAGTAGTATAAATATTAGCAAAAGCAACTTTCAATGAAGAGGTTAGTTCTTGTATTTCATATCACAGATCGGAACAAGGCTTATGAATGGGTCAATGGAGGGTGTTTTAGAAGCAGGCTGTTGTGGGCTCAAATGCTGTCTCCACATATATTGCCACCGAAGCTTTGGACAAGTTATGGAGATGTTCAAGCCTTGGGTTCCCTGTCTGTAACTTGGAGATGTGATTTTTGGCCTTATTATTGTGGGAGGACAAAAGGAAGATGGCCTGTGTAGAGCAGTATGGCTATTTTCTCGCCACAGAAAATGGCACAGTTCTGCTTTCAAAGGTACCAGAAACTTCCCTCTCAGCATCAGCCCAAATTAAAATGAGAAGAGAACTCCCTGAGACATGTCTTAGCGCATTGTAAAAATAGCTGTGCTGTCAGTTGGTATTTGCTCCTGGACCAAGGAAAAACATTTATGGTGAATGGTTTCCTGCATAAGCTTTGCAACATTATTTGCCATCTACAGCAGGAAAATGTCTGTGTTCAAGTATTATGATTCATGGTGTTTAGTTGAAAAAGTAAAACCTATTTCCTAGGATGGGGGCAATTGGCTTGTGTTGTCAGAATTAAAAATTCCCAATAACCTGCTTTCTTTTCTTTTGTTGCACCTGTGTGAATCTGTGCAGTCTCACAGCCCCACTGCCACTCAGCACATGCGAGCCTCTGAGTAGAAAGCCTGATAAAGTGCTACAGCAGGGCTTTGTTGTACACAATAACTACTGAGCTCAGTGGTCAGCAGTCCTGTGGTCATCACAGAAGTGTGCAACACACAGCAAACTAAGCTTCGGGAGTGCTTGCTTCGTGCACTTACTGGGAAATGTGGTATTTGTAAGCAGTCCTTTTGATCTGTGCATGACTTTTGTCTTTTAAGTACCTGCTGCTTTTCTCCTGATGTTTCCTCTTATTGAATTGTTTTCTTAACGGATGTCTGTGCTCTCTCCCCTCCACCTCCCTGGCAGTCTTTTCCCTATAAAAGGACCCATCTGTCTAAGGTAGATTCTCCTTTTTACTTACTCATCTGTGACTAAACTATATGAAATAGACATGCTTAGCATTTAGAAGCTGTGTTTAATTTTTTTTTAACTAAAGTGATATTTTGTTTTCCTTCAAATCAAATCTGCTCTCTTCAGCCTAAGTTCAAACACCTAAAATTACATCTAATTTCTAATCATAGTGTTGAGCAAAGAATGAATTTTAAACTTGCTAATCCATAGTAATTAAAGTAATAGACAAATCCGTGTTCCAGTGTATAAGAGTGTGTGTGCAGAGAGAAAAGCTGCTTCATGGAAGTGACCTATTTTATTTTATTTCATCAGACTTGAATTTGAGAGACAGCAGCGTGAAGAACTTGAAAAACTGGAAAGTAAAAGGTAAGGTGTGTGAAACCCATGTCAAGCTGCTGTCGTCTGAGTTCCTCTGTTAGTACCTTCCAGAGTTCATGTCTTCTGTTCCCGTGGTTTCCTCTTACTCTGCTCAGTCTGCTGTTGACATATTTGGTGCCTTAGGTACTTTCTTAGAAGGGACTGACTTTACCTTTACCTTTTCTCAGCGTTCATCTGCGAATACTTGTGAAAAGGGGAAATAGTGAACTAGACATCTGAGATATGTGGAAATTGAACCTGAATCTTAGTATTCCTGGGTTTCCAGAAAGACATGAGTCTATAAAGATGAAAACTCAAAGCACTTTCTTTCCTAATAGCCCACGTCTACCTTTACATTTACAACAATATCAAGACGTGTTCATTTTATGTAGATGCATGTTTGCCTACATGTGTGCATGTGCATATATGCACATGTGTGTGCCTAGTGCCACAGAAGTCAGAAGAGGATGTCTTAAACCTGGGAATGGATTTAAACACATTTGTGGGGGCTGGAGAGGTGGCTCAGCGGTTAAGAGCACTGTCTGCTTTTCCAAAGGACCCGGGTTCAATTCTTACCACCCACGTGGCAGCTCACAACTGTCTATAACTCCTGTTCTGGGGGACTCGATCCCCTTACACATGCAGACAAAACACCAATGTACATAAGAAAATAAATAAACAAACACGTTTGTGGACTCTCATGTGGGTGCTGGGAACTGAACCCCAGTACTCTGTAGTCCTCTCCAGCGCTCTTAGTGCTCTCTGCTGCTAAGCTGTCTCCTCCCCACGTGTGTACGTCTGTGTACATGTGAAAGTGTGTGTGTATATGTGTTTGATCTATGTTTATGTCTGTCTGTCTGTGTCTATATGTGTGTGTGAGGTGGTGGTGGGGTCTCTTTATTAGAATCTAAGACTTAGACCAATGCTTTTCCACTGAGTTGTATCCCCAGCATTTTTTTACTTCATTCATTCATTTGTTCATTCATTCATTCATTTTGCCTTGCTCTGCTTGTTTTTAGACTGAGTTTTAATATGTGAGCTAGGCTGGTGTGCTGCATCTGCCTTCCCAGTGCTGGGATAACAGGCATATGCCACTACAGCCATCACTACTCTCCTTGTAGACATCTTTACTTTCTGTACAGCTGCTGGTGTTGTTTTCCCACCTATAATTCCTTTTTCTTTTCCTCTGCTAACTTTCATTTGCTATGTGTGTCCGCTTGAGATATGTTCTAAAATATCCAGTTTAATCATGTTTTCTCTTTTCCCCTGCTCTATTTAAAAAGTCAGAAGTAATTCAAGGGTAGGTACTGCAGGAGAGGCTAAGGCTAGAGGACCTGAAACATAGTTATTTATTTTCTAGAATTTGGGGCTAAATAGCTCATGGGAATGAGTTCAGGGTCCAGCATCCTGCAGGTCAGGAGTTTGGGGGCCAGGAGATGGAGGTCAACTTTGAGTACTGTCATTGCATGCTCTTGCTTTGGAGGCCACTGTAGCTCCCCAAAGTATCCTAATGCCAGGTAACGATCAGGGGGAAGCCCAGCATGTGGCCTCTGTGTGTGTAAGTGTCCTACACACATTCCCATCATTTCCCGTGTTTTAGGTCATTTTGATGATTATAAGTTGCCCTAGAGCAGTGATTAAATGCTAAAGACCATATAGGATTTTCTTTTGAACTGAAACAATCTACTATCCATTTATTTTGACTTTGTTATTCAACCCCAATGAACTGAAGACAACCAGAAATTTTTACCTTATGTCATCTTGTAACTGGATGTCTGTTGCATTTTCATCATTGGGCTAGCCACATTTAATTTAAATCGGACATGGTGTTTTTCTATTGGAGCTTAGGGGGAGCTTCTAATTATACCACACATATAACACATTATGATCCTAGGCTTCACAAGTGCAACCAGAAACTGCCTCAGGAGACTAGACTGATGATAGGCCAATAGAAAACAAAATAAAATAAAAATGAAATAATGAAAAGTTCTTCCTCTTCATTCATTTTAATGGAAGGTTTGCCTTCGTGTTGCCTGTATGTTTTCAGAACAGGCCAGTTAGGGGAAAGTTGACCTAAAGCTGAGCACAGTGATCAAATAATGACAAATCAGCATTGGCATTGCAGGAAACTCATCGAAGAGATGGAGGAAAAGCAGAAGTCGGACAAGGCAGAGCTCGAGCGAATGCAGCGGGAGGTGGAGACCAGGCGCAAGGAGACCGAGCTAGTGCAGCGGCAGATCCGCAAGCAAGAGGAAAGCCTCAAGCGCCGCAGCTTCCACATTGAAAACAAGCTCAAGGACCTGCTGGCCGAGAAGGAAAGGTTGGAGGGAGAGAGGCTCCGGGAGCAGCAGGGACTTGAGCAGCACAGGAGGCAGGAGGAAGAGAGCGTCTCCCGCATCCAAGAGGAGCTTCGCAGGCTTCAAGAGCTTAGCAGCCAGAAGCAGGCCGAGATGGTCCAGACATTCCAGGAGCTGGACTGGCTGCACAGAGAACAAGGTGCCCAGAGTGCCAAGCTGCAGCTGGAGAAAAGGAGGCTGGAGGAGCAGGAGAAGGAGCAGGTGCTACAGGTGGCCCACCTGGAGGAGCAGCTGCTGGGGAGGCAGGGCACTGCTCCACTAGTGCGTCCTGGAGAGGCGCAACAGGCCCAGGACGAGAAGAGGGAGCTAGAGATCATCCGAGAAGCCCTACTGCAGGCCAGAGAGACCGCAGCAGGAGGGGACCAGGCCTGCAGCGATGAACTGGAAAGGGCTCAGTTGCACTTCTTAGAGTTCAAGAGAAGGCAGCTTGTCAAGCTAGCAAACCTGGAGAAGGACTTGCTACAGCAGAGAGACCTCCTACGCAGAGAAGTCCAAGAAGAGAAAGAAGCCCTGGAGCATGTAAGATGTGAAACCAGTGAGGAACCTTGCTTGTCGGCAGCAGAAAATGGCAGCATTCTCCGTGAGGCTCAGGATCTCGAGAAAATAAAGACTGTAGAGTCCAGGGTGCAGAACAAAGAGTGGCAGCTAAGGGACCTTCTGCAAAATCATTTGCCAGCTCTGCTGGAGGAAAAGCAGAGAGCTCTTGACATCCTTGACCAGGGCACCCTGGGCTTAGATAACACTCTCTACCAAGTAGAGAAAGAAATGGAAGAAAAAGAAGAGCAGATCACACAGTTCCAGGCTAGTGCTGGACAGCTGCAGCAGCTTCTGGCGACCTTGGAGTTCACAGCAAACGTGGCCAGACAGGGAGAGAAGGCAAGAAATAAGGAGAAGGAGATTCTGGAATCCCAGGAGAAGCAACAGAGAGAGGCATTGGAGCAGGCTGTGGCCAAGCTAGAGCAGAGGTGCTCTGCCCTGAAGAGGCGCTCCGCCCTGGACCTGGAGATCCAGGAGCAGAGGCTGAAACTCGGCTCTCGCCAGAGCAGCGAATGTTTAGGGCTGGGGGCCAGTCTGGAGGCACTCGAGAAGGACCCTGCAAGGTAAGACTGAGGCAGGGGAGTGAGGTGTATGCACCAGCTGATTACTCATTTTCTGCCTCTTGTGGGTTTTTTACTGTCTTCAGAGAAGTGATTCTTGCAGGATTTATGATCTCTAATACATAGGCAAAAACTTAAACACAACAAAACACCTTGATCTAAATAAAAAATGAGTAAATAAAAAATGAGTGAGCTGTTGGGCTATATAAAGTTTATTATAATTATCCCTAAGGTTATCACAGTGGTATTATTTAACCTGGTATCACAAATAATAAGACACAGACACCTGTTAGATTTGTAATTCCCTTATTTACCTTGGGCGGGACAGATATATATGGTCACACTGTCTCAATATACTCACCTTCCATGTCCCAGCCCCAATCCAATGCCATCTGCCTTAATCCTCCTCATCTGTTCTTCCTACTGTACATAATCCCATGGTGCTTGCTTCTATTCTTCAGCCTAATAAAAGCACTCTTGTTTTTTATAATAAGCATTCTCTTGGTTTTGTGAAGATCCGTGTTTAAGAACCAAAGTCCTGGCCCTTCGCTAAAATGGCCTGTAGAATGTGTGTGTGTTTCAGTGTTTGACATGTACAGGCTACATGTGGGGAAAGCTTCGACTTCCCGCTTTCATCTTCCTCTCATGTCCTCTTCCCTGACTGTCCCTTCCCATCCCTTTCCTTACCTTCTCCCCACACCTGTTTTTCCCTCCCACCTGTGTCCTCCTTCGCTGGTATGTTATGTCTTCTCTGTGAGCAGCACTGGCCACAGAGAGTTCATTCATGTGCTGTGGATTCCAAGTGGTTCTTAGAAACTGAGGAGGCCTGACATCAGGTACTGTCCCACCCTTAAAGTCAGCATTGAGAGGTGGCCTCAGGACTGTGTGTTAAAAACAACCCAGCCAGCTGGCGAGCACCTTCTTCCACCTATTCTGCACTCAGTGGGTGTTCATTCAAGCCCGTTTGGTGATATTTAGGTACTGTTTAGGGTGTGACAAAGAAAACTAGGAAACAAGCACTCTTGTCACCATAAAGAAAAAGTATTTATCTTCCTGTTCTGTTGCCATGTTTACCAGAGGGCGGCTCTGAAAAAAAAGTGAATATATTAATCTAAGAGCATCTTTTCTGGTACCCTGCACTCACACTAAGAGTCCCAGAGAGGTTAAAGGCCACCTTGTGTGTGAGCATAACCCACTTTGCAAAGTGGGGCATGCCCTGTTTGATTTGTCTCTTACTACTTAGATGACCTCGGCCACTTAAGTCTATTTCCTTCTAGCTCTGTGCTCTCTGGTGAGTTGAGTTATCAACACAAAGCAGAGTTCTTTTCTAGGGGGCTTAAGAGATAACTCACACCGAGTCAATTCTAAGTGGCTGCAGCCAGGGAGCAGAGGTTCTACTTGTCCTAAGTGACATGTTCCACTCTAGAAGTGGCCACATGAACTTTCCTAGAACAAATCAAAGTCAGAAGTCGTGTATTTAGCAAATGCATTGGTGAAGACACCAGTGAATTCTGTCCGACTGGGGAAATTCTTAACTGTAGGTCTTAGATAATGTCTGATGACATTGCTACCTGTTGGATTGGTGGAGACTTGTCAAGTGTAAGGACACATTCCAAGGGATTTATCTTAGGCATCAAAAAGTTGTTTGGCCAGATATATAGGTAACTGATAAATGACTATTTGTGGAAATAAAGATTGCTCAATATAGCTCTCTATCTGCAAAATTCCAATACTCCATAATTGCTATTGCTAATTAGTCTATTTAGCATTGGTCTACAGACTATTCAAAAGGTGTGGCTTTTTCGAGGAACTTCTGTTTATAGTTTGATTGTTTTTGTTTTGTTTGTTTGTTCCTGTTTGGAGACTGCCTCTTATTGTGTATTTTTGGCTGAACTTGCTACTCGGGCACTCCAACTCACGAAGATTTGCCTGCCTCTGAGTTTATAGTGCCGGGATTAAAGGCATGCACCACTATGCCCTGCCTCTGTTTATAGTTCTTACCTGAAGCCCATGTTCGAAGACTTGAAACTCTGTCACATCCCACCCATAATAAGCAGTAGTCTGTCTGTTAGCCATAAGGCCCCAACTTAGCTTTTGGAAGAAGCATCAGTATAGTCATGCAGACAAGGCAAGACCTTCTCAGAAGTGTTAACTGTATCCTTTGCCCATCATTTTTCTGAGAAGGTCAAGACAGCGTCCTCTTAACTAATCTGTTTATCCTATAGATGCCATTTACAGTCACTCTTTGGTAACTCCTCCAGGCAAAACAGAAACAAAATAGCAATCAACACCAAAATGTTATTATTTCAGAGAAGTAGGTCAGAGGTTTAAGAAAGTGATTGCAGGTATGTTATGTAAATGAAATTGCTGGACAGAGCTCTAGCCCCAGGAAATTGGAAGTAGTGGAGGGCATGCTCTCAATTTGTGTCCTGCAGTGTGCAGTAAGAGACAGCCTGAGCTTTTAGCTTCATGTCCCTGACTTTTGTCAACCGGCCATTTAGTATTAATACTCTGTAATAGCAGACATGGTTTTGAAATTTCCATGGAAGTGATTCCTTGGTGTCAGCAGTCCTCCGGAAACCTTGAAAACGGGGCAGTTAGCTCTGTGCATTCTGATGAAATAGACTTCACTTAACACCTAAGCCAGGCTGCTGGAACCTGGGCACTCTGCTCTGCCCACAGTGCTCAGCAGCTTTCTTCAGGTGATTCTCTGGGTGTTGTTTTCTTTCTGGCTTCGCACAGTTAAGCCAGGACTGGCTGTGCAGTGTGACTTGTGAATCTGCCCAAGTGTGAAATACTGAGCCCCTGTGGCCCCAGACAGGACAGCACGGCACTGCCCACTCTTTCCCGTTAGCTCTGCAGTGCCTTGAGAACAGAGTAAGCCGCACCGCTGCCTGTCTTTCCGTTGCCGTCATCTCAGCTTGCCCAGTGACATGCATCAGGGAGCTCCACGGGAAAGCTCTCATGTCACCATGGGAAAGATTAGATGAGAACTGCCAGTCTCACGTTTGATCTGTTCTGTTAAGAGTCCTCGAAAATAAGGGTGGTGATGATAGTCATAACCCTCCCTAAGGAATAATCCCATGCAACTCAAAAATGTGTTTGAACTGTCATGTGTGTGTTATCCCCAAGTCTTCCAATGAAGAAGACATCACCCCCAGGTAGAGGGTAGGAGATTTGAACCTGTGGTGGTTAGCAGCACAGATTCAAAGTGGCAGATTGGGGGCTTGAGGTAGGTCTGTTTTGTGCCTCGTTGTCAGTGGGCTGGCCATGAGGCTGAAATCAGGCAGGCCAGTTCTTCACATGGTGCATGCTCTGTGTGCTGTCCCCTTGCCACCTGTGTAAATCTCACTGGGTCTTTAGGGTCCCAATCAAACCTCCTTGCTAAGTCACCTCTGCTCAGATTTTCTAATGTCTTGGCCTGAAAGAACACTTGTGAGAAGCTCCAGCAGGCGTCGGAAGATCACAAACATGTCTGCCTTCTGATTGCATCCTGCTTGCCATTGTAGAGACCTTTTTGCTACCAATTTTTTATTCCTTGCCATCTGTGTGATACCTCACACCATTCTAATTTGGTGGTGGTGGTATTTTTTGAGAGAGGGTCTCATGTAGCCTATGCTGGCCTCAGACTTGCTATTAACAAAGGGTGATCATGAACCCTTGATCTACCTCCACCTCCCTCCCAGATTTACAGATGTGGGTCCTCATGCCCAGCTCCTTATACTCTTTCTTGATGCTAATTCTCTCCTCTCCTGAAAACCCTGGATGTTTTGCAAATGGACCTAAGAACCTTTTGCTCACCAGTTATAACTAAACACTTATGGAAACTATGATTGCCTCCCCTACTGACTCCAGAATCATGCCTCTGAGAAATAAGAAGATGGCCTTTATGTATAGAATGAAGCAGTGAAGTTGCTCATGGTGGCACGAGAGAGTTGACAGCATCTAGATGTGTCAGCATTTGACACAAAGATATCTGCTTTTTGGAGATCAAGAAAATGAAAGAGATTGGTTGAGCTCATTTGATCCCTGAAGAAGTAGAAATCTAGATCCAGTTGCAATCTGTATTTACACAGTGAGTGGGCCGTGGTCTTCAGCTGCTTAGTCTTACGTTCCTGTGGTTAATACTGCCAGCCAGCTTGACCCTTCCAGCCTCAAGACTCAAGTTCACCTGGGTCAGCTTTTTATATAGTCCAGAGCTTATGAACTGGATCAGTTATTATCTGCAATAATTTTTGTGTTTTGCTTTCACAATTTGTAACTCATTTTAATTTCTTATGTAACTCAACTTTATTTCCTAGATCTATGTCCCTTGGCTCCCCTTCTTGTCCCCTCTATACTGGCCAAAGTGTCTTCCTGGCTTTTGTAGCACAGTGTCTTTGTTGTGATGGTGTGTATACTTGGAACATTTTCTAATGTCCCCTCTAAATGCCCACATTCCAATGACCTTTCAAGACTCTGTCCAGAACTACTTTGTGTAGATCTTGTCAAGCAGAAGTATTTAACAGAATTTTGTAGTACAAAAAAAAAAATCAACTCTTGTTGACTCATGGTTTAAGGAATTCAGAATCCTGGGTAGCTGCCCCTAAGGTCTCACTTACAACACAACAGAAATCCCTGTGTCCTTAGTTTCAGCCTTGGATGCCTTGAACTCTTGTCCTTCTCATAGCTCATTTTCACTTTATTTCTTGTCATTTGTGCATAATGACTTTTCTACTAGAAGGGAAAACTCCTTGCACTAGAATGTTTCTGGTTCCCTCCTAGTTTTTAGAACATTCCATACAGAGAATGAGTTTGTGTCATACTATTAATTAATGGAGTTCTGTGGTTTACATCCTTTTAGATTAGAATATGAAATCCATCAGCTGAAGCAGAAGATTTGTGAGGTGGATGGTGTTCAGAGACCTCATCGTGGGACTTCAGAGGGGAAAGTTGCTCTTTCCAGTTTGCCGCCTAGTGCTGAAAACTCTCACCTGGTTCCACTGATGGATGCCAGGTACTCAACATTCAACCGATGCTTTGCTTTGAGTCTACTAATGACTGATTGTACCCATATTGGCTAGTTTAGCTATGAAGGGTTTTATCAAACTCAACAGTAATGCTGTACCTGAGATGCCCTCTGTCTTTGTCAGCTGCTGTCTAGCCTGTGGCTAGGTGAGTGATAGTGTGAAGAGAATCAAGGACAACCTAAGAACTGGTCAGGCAAATCTAAAGAATCATGCTTCAAGTAGTTTGTGTGGGATAGCAGAATTAAAATGTACAGAGACGCCAACTCATCCAGAACAAAGTGCTGCAGAGGCCAGGTTGGCAGAGCCAGTTTGGAGAATTAGTTGAATTGGATCATGGGGCTAACTGGGAAGCCTTGCAGCTGGATTTAGGAGCTCAGTGTTTTGTTATTAAATGTGTTCAGAATGGCATGAGCCTCTGTAGCCTCTTAGTATAGGTCTATGTTTTCCATTTTCAGTTTAAAAGTGTCTGAAAGGTTGAGGAGGTCATCTGTAAAGGCCTTGGTTCATGGTCAGTAGTCTACAATTTTAGTTTCAACACTGAAAGATAAATATTGCCTTTCATTTGAGTTACTCTACCAAAATATTGATATATTTACCCAGCACTTTAGAAAAGTGTTTCTCTGTTGGTTAACCGTATAAAACATTGATAAGATTTTACAAATATTTACAAATGCCTATTTACTTATTTAATGTATGGTGGCATAAACCTGGAAGAGCTCATCTGGTAATGGGGATCTGGTACCTTTCAGACTTCAGGACCCAAGATCCTGGGACCCGTGTTAAAAATAAAAACAAAACAGAGACAGACATAACAGCATGCTTATAATGCCAACACCGAGAAGAAACACACAGGGGGATCCCTGACCAATTACTTTAGCCCACTTGGCAAGTTCCAGTCACGTGAGTGACCCTTTCTCAGAAAAAAAAAAAAAAAAAAGAAGAATCCCCAAGGAATGGCAGCGCCTGAGGTTTTCCTTTGTCCTCTACCACATGTGCAGTGACACATACGTTGACATCTCTACACAAGTGCGCATACACACACGGACGGACGGACGGACGGACGGATGGACCCATTTATGTAACTGAAGGGTACTACCTTATAATAGAGTCATGGTATCTTTGGGCAGTTTGAGCTACAGGAAGGTATATTATAATTACAACATGTCTCTCTTACCTTCTCTCCCCCCATATCTGCCCATATACACCTCCCTGCTCTCCTTTAAATTCATAGCCTCTTTTTTCACTAACAGTTACTGTATGCATATATGTATATACATATATATATATATATATATATTCCTAAATATACCTCTTTTTTCTCTATACTGTTACTTGCATGTATGTTTTCAAGGATGACTATTAGGCAGTGGACAACAAATTGTTGTGGTCTTTTCTGGGGAAGACTGTCTTTCCTCCCAGCTTTCCTTGGTTGCCTATAGTTCTTTTTGTAGATTTGAGGTCTCATTGGCTTTTCCTCATCCATTTTGGCGTGTCTGTTAGTGTCCTCCTTGTTCAGCTCATGCTTGGGAAGTCATGTTGGTGAGATTTTATTGGGTGTAGGTTCTGATGTTCCCAAGAGACACACAGTCTTACACCAAATTCCTTGATCCCCTGTTTTTACAATCCTTTTAACCTGCCCTCCACCCAAACATGTTCCCTGAGCCTTATTGGCAGGAGTGTTTTGTATATGTATTTGGATCCATAACTTTAAACTTCGATTGGTTGTGTTTTTTCTGTAATGGTCCCCATCTGTTGCAAAGAGAAGGTTTCTTGGTGAGGTGAAGTCTTCACTTATCTGTGGGTATAAGTTTAAATATTTAGGGATTATGCTAGTTTAGTAAGTTAGTGGTTATACATTTTTCTCCAATAACCATGACTTCACTGGCACTAAATAGTTAACTAGGTAGGTTACCTCCAAATATGTGTGCCACTGCTGTACCTTTAGGGTTATAGTATAATTCTGGTTCACCATTGTGGCTCATAGGCATCATAGCTGGTTATATAGGTTGCCTCCCTCTTTTGAATGTTGCCTTCTAGTACCATCAAAGCTAGTTCTCAGGAAGGGGCATTCAAGTCAGTTCCAGCTCAGGGGTCTCTGAGATCTGTTTAAGGAGTATATGGTGTCTTCAGCAATAGGGACTTACATTTCATCTCTGAAAGGCAACCAAGGACAACGGCAATAGGCTGTATGCTTGGGGAGTCTCTTGGATAGCCCTGGCAACACCTCAAATGAGAACTTCTTATGTCTGCTATTGGGGTTTGGTTAGGTGGTCTTGGCTCTTCGAAGGAATACTATCAACCCAGGTGATAAAAGTTCATTGAACCTATATGTATATTTATACACAGAATTATCTGTATTATGGATTTATTTTAGTTAAATAGTTAACAGTATGATATATAGGCCTTTTTTAGATATTCTTATTGATATTTTACCTAGCTGCCTCCTCCTTCTGTAGTTGCTTTTCTCCACTTTGCCTAAAGAGCCCCCTGTTTTCTCACTTTCCTTAATGGATCTCTTGTATTCTATTATTCCCCTTGACTCGGTTTCCTCTGGATACCAGAGATTGTACTGAATACAACCTGATGACCACGGCTGATGAATGGATTTAATACTGATTCACATACCTCCTATGAGGCAACAGATATTATTTAACACCTGCTTTATAAGTCAATAGTTTCTATTCCGTTCTGTTTTATCCTATTCTAAGCAATCCACATAGTAGAAACCTTTCATATGTGGTCCCTATGGCGAGATGGAGATAAGCTACTTGGATGAACAAGATAGGCCAAGAGAATGCAACACTGTTTTAGATATTCATATCGGTATTCATACAGTATGAATACCTCTTTTCATTGGTGGAAATTGAATTTCAGCCTTTTATATTTTAGTAATCATCATAAATGCCCTTGTGCGTAAGAATTAACTATCATTTATGTCTACATTTTCCAAATGAAGAAAACTAGTGGTCTGTCTTAAAGTGGAATCTGTGAGCACAGAGCTTCTGACTTGTGTTTCTGACATGGGTTTGATTTGCCATTATCCTGCAATGTTTTGTGCTCATAAGATCCAGAGCAGGTTTTGATGGAGCATCTTACTTACCATTCAGTTTCAGGGTCCTCTTCTTTATTTACCCAATTCCATATCACTTGGAGAAAGATCAGAGGGTAAATGCATAACACCAGATTTCTTAGGAAGAAAAAATATTGCTTAGAATTCCAAATTTTATTTGTATGGAATAAATAAAACAAATATCAGAATTTTCAAGTCCTGAGAGGGCTTTGCTTTTTGTTTTGAGCTTTTCTAAATTGTATGCATGATACCTCTTTCAGAGTTGTACTGTTTGACTTAGCATAGTGATCTCTATTTTGATCATAGATGTACATACATGGCCTTAGGAATGAAACACTCATATTGTATAGGGCATCCAGAAGACACACACACAGTGACCTTGTGTAGCAGTTAGATGTATTCAAAGGTGTCCCATTTCCATGGTTTTCAGGATCAGTGCTTACATTGAGGAAGAAGTCCAAAGACGCCTTCATGATTTGCACAGAGCAGTTGGTGACGCCAGCCATGCATCTGCTGATGTGATGAAGGTGAGCTGAAAGAGCCAGGTGATGCGGTCATTACTGCTGCTTAGTGAAAACCCAGGTGTACAGTGCTCCAGAAAGACCACCAAGAGTTTATTGGCTGGAGCTGAGTAGTTTTCAGATGGAATTAATCAAAGAGTAGCTTATTTTACAATTTTTAATTGAGGAAACATTCATCAATCACACATGCTAAGGTTCTTACAATTCGTATTTACTTTGATTCTGTTTTCTCCCTAAATAAAACCAATTCCTATAATACATAATTTACTTTGTAAATTATTCCTAGTAGATAATACTTTTCTACTTGAGAAGATTTATACTTTTGTAAGGTGATGCTTATCAAACAGTTTCTTTCTTTCGTATTAGCATAAATGAATCTTACAAGCAATGGGCTTTTGTCCATACATACAAGATAATTTGGTTGTATTATACCATAAACCTCTTTTCATTCCCTCCCCTTTGTCTCCATCCACATCCTTCACTTTGCATTTCTTCCTGTTTTTATACCCTGAGACTGTTTAGTGTTTATTTGATTTGTTTTGTTTTTGAAATTGCTCATTTGAGAGAAAAGACTCGATACCTCTCCTTTTAAAACTGGATTGTTTTGTGTAATGGGATGATCTATTCCATCCATTTCTCTGTAATTGACCCCCAGTTTTGCTTTTCTTTATGGCTGAATGAAACTCCATGTAATATATCTGTTTTCTATATCACATGTTCTTTAGCCATCCCCCATTGCTGGAAACCTCTCCGATTTCCTAACTTGCCTGTGACAAACAGTGCTACGTATCCATGGCCTTGTGGGTTTCTCTGTCCATGGAGACTCTGACTGCTGTGATACCCTCAGAAGCAGAGCCTCTGAGTCTGATGAGACCTGTATTGTAGATTTTTTTTTTTTCTTGAGACACTGTCTTACTGAATTCCATAGCTTACAGGCTAAACAACGTTCCATGGAAATCTTGAGTGTAACTTTGCTGTTTAAACTTAACATTAGAAGTCACTGGTTCAGTTCTCTGTCCCACACATAAATCAGTGAGAGACATGTTTATTTTGGGAATGTAAATCCTGTGGAAAGGTTGTCAGTTTTGAATGACAAGTATGTTTCTTTACAATTTTGTTCCCATAAATACTTGTAATGGAATCAGATTTTTTTTTCTCCCATCTATGAGCATGCTATAATTTAATACAGAAGGCTTTCTTTTCTTTTCAGAGTAATGAGGAACTTCACAATGGCTCCACTCAACGTAAGCTAAAGTATGAGGTAGGTAATGATTTCTCAGATTGATGGGGTTGCTTAAATTATGGCATGCTTGTGTGATTAAATTTTCTTAATGTTTAGTTGCATAATTAGAATTCTGAAGTCCCAGTGAGATTAATGGCTAATAGAGAAGGCAAACTATTATATAGATGTAAAATTAAAGGGAATCCTGCAGGCCTAAAAGTGCTTTGGCTTTCTTTGAATGTCCTGTAGCTATGCCCAGTTTCTCATTAGCAACAGTATCCCTTCCCTTGGTCTGCATTGAAAAGACAGAATTATATAATCAGGATCAGATATGGGGCGATTGGAAATGAAACTGAAAGCATCTTAATGTTTTTAAAACCTGTTCATTTTATATCTGAGTTGGCAGTAGTACAAAGGAAACTCTTGACCAATCAGCTTGTCTTATCTCTCTGGGGACTTATGCTATTAGAACATACAGTTGGTAAGAATCACTTGTGTTTTCTTCTACCAAAGGGTATGTCCTTTTCATGTAGCCCACGTACTTTTCATCAGTGCTAAGGGATCGAAATCTTGCAACCAGTATCTACTGTCTATTCCAGAACATGGAGCAGAAGGGTGGGTGTTCGTAGTTTCTTGACTTACCTGGGCCACACCCACTTCTCCTTGTCAACCAGTAATGACAGGAGCCTCCTCTGAACGTCCTTTTCCTAGCAGGTACCTCTGCAGAGGAGGAAGCTGCCTTACATTTCTTTGTTTCTATGGTACCTGATAAATTCTAGGCATGCAGCATGCCTTCCTTAGTGAAGGTTTGTAGGTATCAGCGATGGTATTCTAATTAGGGAGAACAGGATTAAAGATTCACGTGAAGTAAACCAAAAATAAAGAGAGCAGTGTGACTTGGATGGACATCTTGCACACATGGTCGTGCAGCTCACACTGGTGTTTGAAACACTGACTCAGAAGTCTGTGGATGTACCTCAGAGAAAAAGCAATCACAGACCAAGAAATGGATACTGTGGACTAATCCTACAGAGTGTGTCCCCAAATACCCAGTGATTTGTTAGACTATGTAACTCGGAAATCCATGTGCTATGTATATATGAACCAATCATCTGTTCTTAAATCATATATTAATCAACACAAATGCCTTAGGCTTTCTATCTCACTCCTCAATTAATCTACTCCAATGAAACCAATGGCTATGACACTCACCATGTGCAAAAGACTCCGAGAGTGTCACAGCACGCCCCCATTTCAACCTTTTTTGACATCCTAAACAGAAAAGGCAGCCTTGCTCTTCCATCATCCTTAGAGAAGAGACTGAGGTGTATTCGAGCAGCCACTGGAGCCAACCCATCTCACGGAGCACCTCACTCCCCAGAGCTTTCTCCATGACTTCCCAAGAGATAATGGTTCTGTCCTCAGGGCCTGAGGCACTGAATAATCTAGGTGACCAGCACTGTTACCCTGAGAGCTCTAGCCACATTGAACCACTGCCTGAAATCACTTTCCTTAACAGAAGTGGACAGAATTCTCAGGGTGAATCAGAAAATGACAGTGAGCTGATGACTCATGAAGAGAAACAAAGCTGGGGAAAGGAGGCCAGCTGGACATTGCTGCAACACATGTCCCAGCAAGCACCAATAAACAGAGGATGCCAGCAAGCAACGCAAAGCAGGGTTCTGTGCTTTGTTCCCTCTGAAAGCATTTCTCAAAAGGAGCATCCCACTGGCGGCTCTCCTCAGAGCGCAGCAGCTCCCACACTGTGTGGTGAGCAACAAAATGAGAAAGAGCTAGCTACGGAAAATACTGGCTTTCTAGCTCCCCTAGTCAGTATCCAGACAGAAGCAAAGAAGCGACTGGGATATTTTTACCACAAGTTCTCAGAGTTGTATAAAGGCACCAGTGGCCACCTGAGGCAGGCTGGGACAAAGGTGATGAGCCAAGCCAAGCATGTTGGGAGTATGTGTGACCCTGGTGGGCTGGCCTCCCACATGACAACCTTCATCAGAGGCCAGCCATTATGGGGGCACTTATCCCTGCCCCTGCCCTTGAGGTCACTCGTGGTGCCATCAGGCCCTCCTCTTCTTCCTGAAACTCAGAGTGGCAGCTTCAGCAGTGAAGATGGAGGGAGCCCAATGTCAGCCAAGAACAAGGAACCTTTCACAGATGTGACCTTCACATCTACAGGCTCACCAAGTTCCTGGCCAAGTTCAGTTTTCCGTCTTGATGATGAAGATGCCGGGAAGATCATTGCATTTAAGCAGACCCTTATATCATTCCCAGAGCAAATGTTGAAGCTTCAAGAGTGCACTCTCACAGACCTCCTTGAGCATGCAATGTGTTCCCTGCCAGAGCCTGTGCATATAGTGAAGGCAGTTAAAAGTATTTACTGGCTTGCAGTTGCTAACTGCACCCATCCTGACCCTCAGGCTGCATGTTTGTTCCTGCTGCCTTCATCTCTGTATGCTCTTGTTCTGTTAGATAACTGCCCAGGCCCCATGAGCATTTTTCATGTTCTCCCTCTCTCTGCGCTGCAGGAGATTCAGGTCGGCTTTGGTGGACAGAGCATTCGATTACTGGGCTCCACACAGGACCACTTGCTTACTGTGCTCACTTATAACAAAAGCCTGTCTCAGCAGCTCTGCCAGGACCTCCTGGGTGTGCTGATGGCTGGGTATGAAGCTGCCACCTACGCAAGCCACCCTTTGCTTCAGCAGGATCTGGTTCAGCTCTCTCTTGACTTGAAAGCTGAAATCCCTGCTTTAGCTTTGGCAAATGGAGTTCAGTTGTCTTCCAATTTCCAGACAACCTTGGTAGATATGGTTTACTTTCTTCATGGAAATATGGAGGCCAGCGTCCCTTCTCTGGCTGAAGTTCAGTTACTGCTGTACACCACAGTCAAACTGGAGAATGAGGCCAGTTGTGCCCCCTGTGAATCATTCGTCCTTCTGAATACGCATATGGCACTCTTGAGGGAGGATCACGTGTTTTTCCCCCACACTGGCTCTCTAGACATACTTCCTCCACGTGGGCAGTTTGAATTGATCACATGCAAAGCTCTGAGTGAATTCAGATGTGTCATTGTTCCAGAGAAGGACAAAGTGTCGACGTTAGAGCTGGTCTTCGTAAGGAAACACGGGCTTCCCTTAAACACAGGAAGTGGTCTACCTGAACAGCGTCAAGTTGCCTCAGGTGCCCGGATGCTCACCCCATTGTGTCTTCAGGCTGGGCAGAACCAGGCACTTGATGTCTGGAAACTCACTTTCAATTCTCAGGATGAGGCTCTTTGGCTGATCTCATACTTAACAAGCTTCTAGGGAGAAGACTTTTAAATACACAGAGCATTTTCTCTTAGACCTTTAATAAAATGAACCTTATGAAAACCATCAAAAATATGATTATCTCACTGTAGTTAATCTAATGGGAATGAAGTAGGACTTTAAAATTGAAAGTGTAAATATTTTGAGTAAAGCAAAGTGAAAATAGCTGATAGCAGAGAACTGGAAAAATATCTGTATTGCCACCTGCTTCATTGTCTTGAAACTCAGATTGTAAATTTGGATCTACCCAATTATTGGTGAAGTGATTAAAGCATTCTGACTGCTTGGCTTAGTGTTTGTTTATGGCACAGTGGCTTGGAATCTGGTGGTGCCTGCTGGCATCCGGTGGACTAATTTGTGCAGACTGGAAAGGTGCCCAATCTAACATTGACCTTCGTCGACACCCTCCACTCTGGCCACAAGTAGCACAGCTGTGTGGCTGAGCACAACACCGCTTTCTATAACTTTCCAAATCCATGCCCCACATATAAATTTTACCACCATCTTTTGTCTCGGAACTTTCATATTTTTATCCTGGTAAAGCTCTTTGTCTTGTAACACTGTTATGGCTTATTGCTGCTGTCCTGTCAAATCTATTGCTGCCTTGGATGACATGCGGCTTTCTCCTGTGTCTTCCATGCTTCCTGCCCATTGACTAGCCAAGTCTCAGGTCCGCTAAGCCTGAGGTGTGCTCGCAACTGCCCAGCCTTGCCCCATTCTTCATTTACTTCTGTGTGACAATCCTGTGAGCAGTCGGAAAACACGTTTAGCCTTAGCTTATACCACCCAGTTACCGTGCTGCTGCTCTCCTTTCTTTTGGATGCGTGTCCGCTAGATCCCAGAGTCTCAGGAGCAGGGAAATAATGCTCTTCTCTCCACTCCCTCACCTCCCCCTCAGAGGGGCGCAGGCTCAGCACACTGTGTGCAGCTGAGTAAGTCCCTGCTCTCGTTAAACCACTCATTTTAGTTTTGGCTTGGAAGTGCCTTTCTGTTCTGGTCACATTTTTGGCTAATGTACACTGTGGGCTCTTTCTTCTGTTACCAGCTGAAGATGGGGAGAAGTCAAAACCTAACCCGCCCAGAAACTTACCATCTGCTTTCCATCAGAGTTGCCAGCAGAGAAGACAAGCTATTCAAGTGTCTCTACGTTTTCCTCTGTTGAGATTCTGGGGAAACGAATAGCAAAGTGCAGAACCGGCACTGTGTAGTGAGCTAGCAGCTTTGTTTTCTGTGGACCAGTGCCAGGCGTATTGTTTTCAAGGCAACGGACTTTTCTTATTTGGAGATGGAGTGTACTTTTGTCACTTCCAGTGCATCCCTCCTCTGGGGGAGACATACCTCATCCATTGCCAGACACCCAAAGGCTTAGCTATATAGAAAACATTGTGAAAATTACTACCATGGATTTGTCCTGACTTTAGCTATAGCTTACCATCTATCTTGGGGGGAAAATCCTGAATTGTACCATTATAGTATTCTAATAGCTTATTGATACTATAGCTTTAATTTTTTACTTTTTAGCTAATAGAATTTCCATTACTTTTTATTAAATAGCCCCATCACTCTATTGTTGTTTACTTTTGATTAAACAAGCAGAATTAAGAGTCATGAAGAACTGAGAATAAAATTGAAGATGCTGGCAGAGGGAAGTGATGGTCAAGACTAGGCATCAATACAAAAGTGATATGTCAGGTTAACAAAGACTGTCTACCTAAAACAAGACGGACTTACATAATTCTACCAGGATATAAATAATGGCCTTTAGGGTTTGTCTTAGTTGGGGTTTCTATTGCTGTGACAAAAATACTGTGACAAGAAAGCATGTTAGGAAGGAAAGAGTTTATTCAGCTTGTACTTCCAGATCATAGTCCATCATTGGAGGAAGTCAGGATAGGACTTCAAGCAAGGCTGGAACCTGGAAGAGTCAGAAGCTAATGCAGAAGCCATTGGTGGCGTGGTACTTAATGGCTTGTTTCACATGGCTTGCTCAGCCTGCATTCTTATGGAACCCGAGGATGGCACCACCCACAGTGGGCTGGGCCCTCCCCCATTTATCAGTAATTGAGAAAATGCCTTGTAGATAGATCTCATAGAGGCATTACCTCAACTGAGGCTCCTTCCACTCTGATGCTTCTAGCCTGTGTCAAGTTAACATACAAAACACAGAAAGTACAGGGGTATTTTTTCCAATATGGACCATTAAACAAATAGAAGCATTATATAAAATCATATTTGTTGTCATGTTTTGAGTGTGTTGTATGGTTCAAATAGCCTAAGTGAAAACACTGTTTTGTCCAGATATCACAATATATTGGACTTACCTCCAGCAAGTCTTACTTGAAATCATACTTGTCACATCTTTCACCTACGCATACTTTGTACCTTGTGATAAAATGTGGTTTGTGGGAGTGAGAGTTTTATTGATATGCTCTATATGATTGGAATAAAAGTTGTCATAATTACTCCAGAGGCCTGTAGAGTAGACTTGCTCCATTGTCTACCATGGCCTCCTTTTTCGGAACTTGCCTCCCTCTGACACCTCCTCCTGCATTAGAGCAGGTGTGAGACTATATAGTGTTTGCAGCCAAGGCAACAGCTCAGTTGTAGGGAGTTTCTGAGTTGGGTTTGTATATACTTGGTGCTCTGGCGTTTCAAGTTGTTGGAATAGAGGCATAAACACTTGCATTGTGGAACTCATTGATATGTTCTAGACAAATACTTCTTTGAGGACTTAAAAGGGTAATTTCATCGGAATTTGATTAAAAGTCATCTTCTTTACAACTGCATGTTTGAGAATTGTACTTGGCAGAATGAATTTATTTAGATTTTGTTGTAAAACATCTTGAAACACTTTGTCTCTTAAGTTTGAGTTCTTAGAAAATATTCATCTTTCCCTCTGGAAGGGCTTAAGTCAACAGTAATAATTACAATAAATGGCTCTTACATTCTGTTCTTTTTTTCAGATGCCCTATATGATAAATATATCTGAACCTCTTTTATTAATGGTTCATTGATGTTTAGGCTGTTTTATTGGATTGCCTAGTTTCTAGTGAGGTCATTTTATTAATGTAGTTGCACAGTCTACAGAATGTAGCTTAGGCATCTTCATTCTTCAAAATGTTTGTTGTATAAAATGCTCTATCGCTGGGTGCATTGGTGCATACCTATAATCCCAGCACTCAGGAAGGCAGAAGCAGGTGGATTTCTGTGTGTTCGAGGCCAGCCTGGTCTACAAATGAGTCCAGGACAGCCAAGGCTATACAGAAAGACACTGTTTCAAAAAACCAAATGAATGAATGAATGAACGAACGAACGAATAAAATCCTCTATCCATCCACTGTTGCTGAGAGTCAAACAATTCGAAGTTTCCATGGTAGCGGAAAGACAAAAAGCTTTTATTTGTCACTCCTAATTTGCAAGCCCATGGAAATGGCTCTGCTGAAGCCTACAGATCTACATGAGCTCGGCTCTTGTGCCTCATTTTGATTTCTGTACAGTACCAGTCACCATTATGGAGGTGATAGAAGTCCCCAAGAACAGCCATGCTGGCCTCTGGTGGTATCATTGCACACTCCCCGAGATGGTCCATTTTCAGTGTGCCCCCATCAAAGCCCCATCTGCAATGGAACAAAGCAAGTACATTCTGAAGCTTGCATTGTGTTGCAGACTTCAGGTTCTCTCCCCATCTCCTCTGAATTCTCATCTAAAAGTTTTCTCCCCTGACAGTCTTCTTGCACAGCAGCTCCCAACCTCTGCCTTCCAGCCTCTTCAGGGCCCACCTTCCTCACTTCTGAAAGCTACATTGTAAGGACGGTAATGGGATGCTCCGTTGTCTATAGTTACTCTGCCTCTTGTTTGTTTAAAGTTCTCTATTTCCAAAGTGGATTACATCGGTAACAATTCCAACCACCCTGTGTACTGTGGCATTCAGAATGTGGAGCTGCTCCTTATATGTCCCTTTAGCCTCAGGATGACGCTCCTGGAAATAAGAATCTATCGTCATTCTTCATCTCACATTTGGGAATTTGAACCAAGACGTGATTGCTGTTGCATGTAGGTCACATGGCTTGGCAAAAATCTCAATGAGCTGTGTGTCCTAAGCCTTGATAGATATTAAGCAAGTTTCCTTCCTGGCATAGGAAGTCTTCTTCTAGAGTGAATGTAAACCTGCCTTGGCCATTTGTCATGCTCTTATTCCCTTCTCACACTCTTTATTCCCAATTGCTTATAACCTGCCTCCATTTCAGCAATGTCATGGGTTGGTTTCTGCCAGGGGTTCCCTGTTTTCACGTTGCTGGGGCTTAGCTAGTGACTGATGTGTAACAGCGCCAACTAGAACTGTCACGCTGGCATGTGAAACTTTAGAAAAGGAGGAATTAGAATTATATGCTCTGCTGGGAAGGGAGATGGGAGAATTGGTAATTCTGATTTAAATTAGAACAGGCTTTAATCTGGTTTAAAGGGGGAAAAACAAAAACTGATCTGCCTGAGTTTTTTAAGCAAAGCTTAATTGCACTCTAGATTGGATGACAGTTCTTAGGGCTGACCTTGTCTTGGTCAAGCGTGAACTGAATTTAAGCATCTGCTACATAATTGGTAATTAGGAGAATGCTGATGATTCCCCATAGAATTAGGCCGCGTAGTGCCCTTGCATAGCCAACAGTGAGCTGGTAGATACTAATGCCACTTCCTGTTCATTTCCTCAGTGTGCTTCTTTTGAAGGAGACAGCCTGACCAGGAAGAGGAAATGCTAATCGAAGTATATACAGTGCAGCCTGACTTTTCTTTGTGTCTTTTGCATGAGGATCTGATTATGTTTCAGGCACAATTTTTTTTAATTCTCTCATTATTACATCCTGCCCACACTTTCTTCTCCCTCCTTTTGCACTCCACCTCCTCCCTCCTCCCTCCTTTGTCCTCTCTCCCAATCCACTCCTCCTCTGTTTTCCTTCAGAAAAGGCCAACCTCCAAGGAATGCCATCCAAACATGGCATAGCAAGTTACAATAAGATTAGGCACCTCCCCTGATATTAAGGCTGGACAAGACAACCCAGTAGGAAGACAAGGGTCCCAAAAGCAGGTAAAAGCATCAGAAACAGCCTCTGTTAGGAGTTCCACAAAAATAACAAGCTACCCACCTATAGCATATACATACATATGCATAGACATATACATATGCATAGACATATTATATACATATACATGGACTACATATATATGCATATACATAGACTTCATGTACATATGCATATACATCATATACACACATCATATACATATATATGTACATCATATACATATACTACATATACATGTACATATAATATACCCGGCCTGTGTTAGACCCATGCAGGCTCCCTGGATGTTGGTTCAGTGTCTTGAGCTCCTATGTTGATTCTGTGGGTTTGCTTGTGGTGTACTTGATACCTCTGGCTCCTACAATCCTTACTCCCCTTCTTCAGCAGGATCCCCTGGACTCAGCCTGTTGTTGTGCTGTGGGTCTCTGCATCTGTTTCCATCAGTTGCTGGCTGAAGCCTCTCTGATGATGGCTGGGTTAAGCACCAATCTGAGTAGAGCAGAATAGCATTAGGAATCATTTCACTGACTTTTTTTTTTTTTTTTTTTTTACCAGTCATACTGGGTTCTATCCTAGGTCTCTGGGCCATCCAACCTCTGGTTTCCGGTCCAGGCAGTATTAGGGCTGGGCTCCCTCTCATGGCATGGGCCTCTAGCTGGACCAGTCAATAGTTGGCCACTCCCACAATTTCTGTGCCACCTTTACCCACCACATCACCACATCATGCTGGCAGGACAAATTGTAGGGAAAGAATGTTGTGGCTGGGCGGTGTCCCAAACCTCCACTGGAAGCTTTGCCTGTTATAGGAGATGGCCGGTTCAGGCTCTGTATCTCCCATTACTAGGATTCCCCCACTACAAGATTCATGGGAGTTTCCATTGTTCCCCAATTCTAGTTGTCTCTCCCAGTTCTGTCTCCCTCCATCCTTTTCCCATCTGATCCCTTTTGTGCCCATCCCTCAGTTCACCCACAGCATCTGTTCTATTTCCCCTTCCCAGGGAGATCCATGAATCCCTCCCCCCGTGGTGCCTCCTTGTTATTTAGCCTCCGTGGGTTAGGCACAATTTTTAAAAACTGTTATGTACACACACAAGGTAGTATTTCAGGAACTACAAAAATGTTCTTATTTTTAAAGATACTATCTCTTATCTATAAGCATGTAATCCAAGTTACTAATTCCATGGCTTTTCTTGACTTTTTATGGCTAAATGGAACCATTCCACAGAGCATTTTCAGGTTCTTGTAGCATCTTAGATATTTACCCCACTGGCTTCGCTGCTTTCTGATAGAAGGCTTTTGTGTCTCTCTGCCTCTTGTGTAGTTGTGTCACTAGCTTCTCTGCTGAGTCTTTAGAGTCTTGACCATTGCACAAGCAGTGACTGATTCTAAAATAAATAATGCCATGATACTTAAATGCATTCATAAACCATGCAGTGCAGTGTGATTCAGCATATATGCCCATGTCTAAGGTAAAACCACTTATTTAATATATAGCCACATACAAATCAAGAATACACTTATGAGACATTATGTTAATTTTTGCTGTACAAAACTAACATATTTTAGGAGAATGTTAAGCAGCTTTCACATCTGTATCTGAGAATTGTACATTTCTCATGGAATTGACTTCATAAGGAAATTAAAAAAAAAAAAAACTACCCTGCAGCAATGACTTGGTGGAAACATGTTCATTTTTTATTTTTCTCTGTATGTTATGCATTTGCTCAGACATCTTCAGATCCCTACCTTGCTCACTTCTGACAAGATCAGGTCCATTCAGGGTAGTATGGTCATAGAACCATACTCACTTGTGATGTAATTTTTTTCTGTATACATTAATAATATTTCACATAAAATCAGTGCAGTTGCCACTGTACCCAAGTAAGCTGTATTTGGGGAGGCTAGGAGTAACCTGGCAATATTTCTCATCCCTAGCATGTAAGAAACAAGGAGAGGAAAAATCTGTCTTCCCAGCCAAGGATCTGCTGTGCTCCACTGTCTTATCCTGGTGATCGGTCACTCTTGTATGAGTGTCAGAAACCATTGATCACAGTCTGCATACAGGTGGAGGTGTGAAAAGGCAAGCATCTTAGAGTTTCTGTTGCTGTGATAGAATACAAAATAAGCCTAGGGAGCAAAGAGTTTATTTCATCTTAAAACTTGTAGTTCATTGTTCAAAGAATTCAGGACAGGAACTCTGATAGGGCCAGAAACTAGAGGCAGAAGCCACAGAGGAGCGCTGCTTACTGGCTTGCCCAGTGTGGCTTGATCAGCCTGCTTTCGTAGAGTACCCAGAACCATCAGCTGAGTGGTGGCATTACTTGTGGTGAGCTGGGCCCTCCCATATCAATCGTCAGTCAGGACAATACAACAGAGGCTTCCCTAGAGGTTCACAATACCTGAGGCATTTTTTTGATTAAAATTCCATCTTTTCAGATGACCTTGGCTGTGCCAACTTGGCATAATAACTAGCCAGCACAGTGTTCTAATTGATGTGAGTCATGTAGACATTTCAGATCCACTGGTCCACATAATGCATCCCCACTCCACTCAGACACCTTGGAGCATTGTCAAGCATCAGGGAGATGGTGTGGTGTTGTGTTGTGTTTTGTTTTTTTCTATGAGAGGATGTCTGACCAGAGCCTCAAGCTACCTTGCTTACTTTAGGAATTGATTTCACAGCTGCATTCTTAGAGACGGAAAATTGAAGTAGTCTAGTCACAGGATGGACTACGTAGACTTCTAGGGGTTGCAGTTAGATCTCATTTTGAAACTGAACTAGAAAAAGAGGAGGCTAAGTGTTACAGTAAAGTGAGGGGGCCCCAGCCCCCTTTTCAGCAGGGTTAGCAGCTGCTAGTTACTGCTCAGAATGCCACATCAGCAGGCCCTGTCTACCACAGTGTGACCTGCACAGGCAACTCTCAGCCTATGGCTCACACCCTATACTTTGCATAAACACAATCCTAAGACAGCACTTTGGTCTGTGGAAGAGATAGCATTCCTTTACTTGGAAAGTTTAGGTACTATGTGTAACATAGAAGGATAAAGGGAAACAAAGCAGGAGCCTCATGGCTAAATAATGACATATGTAGGTGTGAACTATTGTTTATAAGCATGTTCCTAAAATATACCAGCCAAATTCTTTTTCCTCTTTTCATCTTTAAATGATAAACATGACTAATATTCAATTATAAGTGACTATATACCCTACATGTCTTTCTGGTTCTGGGTTACCTCACTCAGGATGATCTTTTCTTGTTCCATCCATTTGCCTGAAAATTTCACAATTTTCTTGTTTTAAATAGCTGAGTAGTAGTCCATTGTATAAATGTGCCACAATTTCTGTATCCATTCTATACCCACTTACAAGTGGATCTTAGCCATATAATATAGGATAACCATACTAAAATCTATAGTCCCAAAGAAGCTAAACAGTCAGTAGGACCCCAGGGAAGATGCTTAAGTCTCATTCAGAATGGCAAACAGGATCGACACCAGAAGCAGTGGAAGAGAGGGAACAGGATGGGAGCCTACCATAGAGGCCCTCTGAAAGGCTCCACACAACAGGAGGTTGAAGCAGATGCAGAGAGCCACAGCCAAACTTTGGGCAGAGCGCAGGGAGTCGTATGGAAGGAAGGGGCGGGAGGTAGAAGTACCCAGAGCGGACAGGAACTCCACAAGGAGACCAACAAAGCCAAAAAATCTGGGTCCAGGAGGGCCTGTAGAGACTGATGCACCAACCAAGGACCATGCATGGGGAGGACCTAGACCCCCTACTCACATGTAGCCAATTGGCAGCTTAGTCTCATGTCAGTGCCCAAGTAAAGGGACCAGGGATTGTCTCTGTCATGAACTCAATTGCCTGCTCTTTGATCAATTACCCCTGGCAATGTGGTCTTCTGTGGCCACAGAGGAAGAGGATCCAGCCAGTCCTGATGAGACTTGATAGGCTAGGGTCAGATGGCATGGAAGGAGGACTCCCTCTTTCAGTAGACTAAGGGAGGGGGTTAGGGAGTAGAGGAAGGGAGGGTGGGGCCCGGGAGGAGCTGAGGGAGGGGCCTACAATCAGGATATAAAATGAATAAATTGTAAAAAAAAAAATAATAATAATATTAAAAATAATTGACAAAAAAAATTAAAAACAAAACCCAAAAGAAAAAAGAAATTTATAAACATGCAATATGTCAGGGAAGGTCTATATTTAAAGTAATTCAGACGTGGACTGTCAGTGAATTAGCAGAGCTCATATTAGCAGAGCTCATATTAAAAAACACCTATAAGCATTTCCATTTTGGTTTTTGACATCAACGACAGATAATTAGATATGCCATGTGACAAATGGTGGTTCTTGTTCTGGATGACCAACCACCAGGGAAAAATCATGATGCTGTTAAAAGGTATCGGTAACTTCAAACACTACCGAGTGTTGACGCTGTCAGCTGCAACAGAAGGTACAATCAGAAATTGCCCATCTCTGTGACACCCCGTAGTCTGAGCTGTCGCTCAGGCAGTCAGGTAGGACCAAACATTCAAGTACCTGCCTTGATCCCAGGTCCCCCTTTCTTCCTGGGAAAACTAGTATGTTTTGCTCACTGGATTCTTTTTGGTCAAAAATTGATTTTTATTACAAATTTATGGGATTCCTAACACCTTAATCTGTGGACACACAATGCACTTGTTAATGCCATTTATTTATTTTTTTTATAAATAACCTCACTTTAAAATTTAGTATCAGAATAATGTACTAGTGTAAAGTTCATGCCCTGCCACTTGCTTCATAGAGTGAGGTTGTCCCATAATTAGATTCTCATTGATAGATAGGGTTCACAATGGTTTGCCCCTCATGGGGACATCATGAAGCTTGATAGAATTAATACATAGCAACTGGTTACCACACCCACAGAGTATGGTAAGTATTCAGCAAATGTTAACCAGGAGTGTAAATCTAATTAATTATTATTATTATTATTATTTTTTACTGCAGCTGCTTCAAAAGCATATTGTCTTATGTTTTCTAAAGCCCTGGGTTAATGTAAATGATGATTTGTCAGAGAATTCTTCCTATTTATACTCAAAAACTCATTTTAAAAATTAATTTTTTTATATTGCATCTTCCTCTGACCCCTCTGGCTTCCTGCCACCCAGAATATAAATACTTGTCAGCCAAGTCAATTATCAATCAAATTGAATCTAAAGAAAATACTTGGGATTTTTCTTAATTATGGTTTACACAGATTTCAACACTAAAGTGACTTCATTATAAAAAATGGCTCAATGTTAAAGATGAATTGAATTTGAATAAAATCTCCAATTTTTGCAGGCTTATGAACTGAAGATATGTAACAGAAAAAAATATGTTTAGTTGATAAAGACTTTGCAACAGATATATTGCAATGATATATGTGTGTGTGTGTGTGTGTGTGTGTGTGTATACATACCTGATTTTTAAAGTTAGAAAGTAATCTGAACCTGTTTTCACTTGAACTTATAAATTGGAAGGAACTTCAAAGCCAAGCAAAATTTGAAGTGCTTTTGCCCTAACTTTCTGGACTGCTATACCTACCGAAATGGTCTTTTGTTATGAGAGAGGCTTAGCATGTCTTTTTCAAAAGGAACCATCATATCTCTAAATAAAGCTCTGGTCTGATGCTCCTTTCTCTACTTGAGACGTTTTTGTCTCTTCTGCACAAGCAAGTATTCACCGCAGCACAGTGATGTTACATTCTCTTTGTTCTCCTTGTCTGATGTGCTCTGATAGCGGCTGTATTCTCGCTCTTTGGGAGCGAATCCAGATGACCTGAAGGACCCCATTAAGATTAGTATTCCCCGCTATGTCCTGTGCGGTCAAGGGAAGGATGAACACTTCGAGTTTGAAGTCAAGGTAAGTGTTCCTTCATCATCCCTCTGGAAGAACAGAGGCTGAAATCTCTGTGGTACTTCCTTGGTGCTTTGGGAAAAGAATGTGAGATTACTTAAGGGTGTTATTTCATGAGACATTGGTCATTCACTTCTTTAATCAATCTGTGAAACTCTAGGCTGTGGCACATGATGGGAAGTGATCTGTAAAGATGGGAGCATATCAGAAGGCAGAAAGACAGCACCCTGCTGGTGGCGGAGGGTGTCATTCCAGCCAGGGTCCCGACACACTCCTCATTAAGGCTCCAGAAAATCACCTTTTCCTCACTGCATGTGAGCCTGCTTGCAAGCGCATGCACACAGATGCACGCATTTGTACACCTACACATCCCAGGACAAAATAGGCTTCAATTCCTCATCTATAAAAGCAGTCATAATATCTATGTTATAGGAATATTATTTTGTGTAGAGCCTTGTGTCAGGTGGCCAGTATGTAAAAATATAAACTGACAATTGCTCTCATCACTGCTACAGGCTGTGTGCACGCGCACCATTGGAAGCTTTTTAAAACCTTTTCTAAGGTATTTCATTTATATGACTTTTAAGAAAGAGGTGAGATTTTCAAAATAGTGACTTCATCTTGTTTTTTAAATTTATTTCCATTGCCTCATAACACTTAGTTAAATGGTGCTGGCTGCCATTCCTTCCTCTTCATTGAATTAATGATTAATCACATTTCTTTATTCAAGGATGGGCAAGGATATTACTGTAATGAAGTCCTCTGTAGTATTGGTGTGTGGGAGCATAAGGGTAGCCTTGAAGGTAGTTTGGTTCATTTAAACACTGACCTGGGTTTCTGGACATTGAGTTCTATAGATTCTGATTCTGTTGCAGTTTGCTTAATAACCTACTTAGCTTTTGGTCCTTGGCAAAATGAGGGAAAACAGCACTCAGTGTCTCCTACGGTCATTATATCAGAGAAGCTTGTCTGTCCCCAGAGTGCCTGATGAGGCAGGAGTGCTGTGCAAAGTCTGGAACTCCTGAGGGAGAAAGCAGGCAGGCGAGAGGAGAGAGAGGGGCCTTGACACCTCCCTTAGGGGAGCCCTGTGCTCTGGGAAGTCGCTCCTATCAGATATGGACCTTTCAGTCTTCCCAGAGAAGCAGTGGAAATAGTTTATCAGTCAAGTGCTTACATGCTTATTTCTAGTTTTTCTTTAAAGAAAATAAAAGTAGGGCCATGATTTATATATTTGAGGTTTTGGTTGAAAATGTATGGTGCCAGCACAGTGTTGGTTTTTAGCTTTACTGATTGACTTTTGCGGTGTTGTTCTAAAGTGCTAAAATATGTCTTTGTTCTATTGCTTTTCCCTACCCCTAAACCAATAATGCCCGATTCCTGTTCAAATCCTCTTTAGTTTTTCCACCATTTCATATTGTTTGTGAAACTATATAGTGTTCTCTTTCTTAACATGTGTAATGTCATAGACATACACAAGAATAACTTTAAGGCTATTTGTATTATTTTATTATTTTGAATTCTGATGTGGCTTTCCCTGGCTTGGGATTATAATTCACCAAGTCTAGGAGTTGCAGGAGTGAAAACACACAGTGCGTTTAGTTGGTCCATGTCTGTGCTTTACTTTACTGATGAACAAATTAATGGAGTTTAGCTATTTATTGATTTCCTGTATAAAACCTGAGTAAAGAAGATTACTTTGTAAATAACTGGGTTAACTTCTATAAAACTCATCAGTAGACAGTAGGCCAGTTAGACGTTGCAAAACCTGTGAAGACGTGACCGCTGGAGAGAGTTAGAGGAACTGAAAACAGGGCCTTCTCCAGATCTTCTGTACTTTACATCCATACATGAATCAAATCCTGTGAGGGTGCTCTTTCTTTTTTAATTCCTTTTTTTTTTTTTTTTTTCCATTCCGAGGCCAGTGCTTAAAGCCAGCAGTAGTTCTGCCTTCTTCAGGACTTGTGTAGACACACCAGGCCTGGGCTGTCTACACTGGCCTGCCTCAGGATTCCTCTTCTCCCACTGGGAAGGTCTTCTGATGCCGTCACCTACACTTGGATGAGGACACTTTTGCAAAGGCATCAGGACCTAGTGCTGGAAAGAAACATCTTATGATCCTGCTGCCCCTCTCCAAACAAAGCAAAAACAGGCACGCTAAAGGCAAGGGAACAGCTGTCAGAGTAGTTCTGGGTATCACTGTCCTGTTGTCCGGGGACTTCATAACCTCAGGCCCTGTTGTCTGAGTCACTTGGGCAATAAAATCTACCTGGCAGGGATGCTGTGAAGAGTAGATGAACTTGCACTATAGCCCCTTTCGGCATCTGGTGCATCCTAAGTGTTGTGTGAATTTGTCATTTAGAACTAAGTAAAGTAGGCAAGCTAGGGAGTGTGTGGGGCGCTTGTCTGCACGTGCAGCCGCTCAGTGGCTCTTCCTGCCAGCCATCTCCTTATAAGGCCTGGGGTTGTGACGGTTTCCTTCTTTGTTAGGTGTTCCCTACAGCACCCGGACACATGATGGAAACTCAGAAAATAAACCCTCCAGTTGCTACTATTGGAACACAACTGCAGCTACTTTACACTTGTTGCTAAAATCTCTGAAGACTTTCCTTATGGGGAGCCTCTTAATAATTCTGTGGGTGACTATAATATAACTACTGTTCCAAGTTTGGAAAAATGATTTTAAGTTTTTCTTTATAAAACTTTACATTGAAGGTCTTGTTGTTATTTAAAAGGTTCTCAAAGTTCCCAGCTTCTTTTATAAGTTACTTGAATATGTCATGTATATGCCATATTATCTAGTATAGTCTGATGTTGTGCTATTATTAAATTATCTTGGTGAGCCAAGTGGCTTTAGTTGATTTTGATAAAGGCAATTCCCTTTAGCTTTAGGCTTTTATAAGGAAAATTTGTTGTTTGTGGCAGAGATCTTTTATAGTATTACGGTTTATACTGTAGAACATTCATTGCTGATTCTTTCTCAGAGTTTGTTTTAATTTCCACCTCTGTCCCCCAGTGATATTTAAGAGCCACTGGGTGGTGTGCGCGTGGCGAGCTCTCAGGGGCTCGATCCTTCTGCTGTAGGGCCCTGTTGAAAGCACGTCTTGCTGATGGTCACTGGCCATTTCACTGAAGGACTTTAAGGATGTGTGAATGAATAGGCCCATCCACTGCAAGTATCAAGTGAGAAAGCGGCACCCCCTGTGCAGGTGGTGGGAACAGCATGTGAGTAGGTGTGTGAACACTGGAGCCTCCTGGCATCCTCCTCTTGCTGTCCTCTACCTTCCAGCCTCCAGTCAGTTTCTGCCTATCCTTTGTTGGGTAGGAGTTGGCACCTCCCACTGGAATCACTGTAGAGCGAACTAGTAAAGAGCATGCTGGGCTATAATGAATGTTAGGGGATGCTCGGTTGCTTCTTCTCTCAGTTCCTACGTGTCCTGAGGAATTTCTGGCATTGGTCTTTCAAATGAGAGTAGAGCTTTTCATTAAACTAGAATTTACTTAATTCAAAAGAACTATTTTGTACCTGCTTTATTTGGGAGGACCAAACCAAGCTTATTTTGTGGGAAAGCTCTGAGAACCAGTGAGTAGGTATGTCTGGGTTTTGGTTTCATTCAGCTTTTCAGATCACGTTGGAGGCTTCACATACATGAAGCCAAAAGTACAAGCTGTCGGATGGGCTCTGTGGGCCGTATTGCCTTCTGGGTCTTGCTGCTTTGACACAGTCTGCTTTTGGAACCTCATCCCAAGAGGTAGTGATAGGCTCTTTTGATGAAAAGCAGCTCACTGTGTGAACATAGTTGATTCGTGTATTCCTTTCTCTCTTGTTGATGCTTGCTTTCCTGTTCTTTCCTGAGAATGGACAGAGTTGTCCTCCTCTCCACGATGTACCCCTCACTCACACTTCACTAATCTTTGGAGTACACATGCCTAGGAACCTCCAGTCAAAGTGTTAGTGCTATTTCATTGGAGTTACCCTTTCAAGGAGACCTAAAAGTGCATCCTCCTGAGACTGGGTCCTCAGCTGCATAGACAATCTCTGGCTGCCAGGTTTCACAGAGAGGCAGGAGGCCAAAGGTGGGCCAGCCTGGCTCTTCTCTGAGTAGCATATCACCTGCTGGTCAGGAATATGTGTCTGTAAGATCCCTGCTTGCCCCAAATCACAGCTGCCTCAGTAAGGCCACTCCCTAGACTACAGCCGTCACTCCAGAACTCTTTCAAAGCTTTTCAGTGATTGATGCAGGAAATCAGTTACCTTGAATCATGCTTGCCATTTTCAGTTAGCTAGGATCAGAGTGAGTGAAATTTAATTTCAAAATTACATTTCAGCATGATCCAAAACACCAGCCAGGGAAATCTGTGGTTAAGGCTAACAGAGCACGTCATTCCTATTTGTCATAGAAATAGTGACATTTTAGAGTCCTTGTATCCTAATGTACATATCAACACAGTAGTATAAAGAAACGAGCCAATGCTGGTTTATGTTTTATCGTTGCTTCCGGCATTTCTGTTCCTGTGAAAAGGTAATCTTTTAAGACTGTGTCGTTTCTTTCTGGAATGGCTCTTTGCAGTAGTGTCCATTCTCCCTACTCCCCATCCACAACCCAGGGTCCACTCTCTGCCAAGCCACAACTTGGTCAGTTTTTCCCCCCTTATGTCATTATCCCTTCTATTTCTGGTCTCTGAAAGTTTCAGCTGCTTAGACTTTGTTGGTCTTAGACAAAGCTGAGTCTGCAGGCTCCGCACGGTGCCTGACTGGCAATGGTCACGTAGTAGGAATAGCTCAACAGTGGAAATGGCATAGTGAAGGCAGAACCACTGAGCAGTTAAAATCCCTTTGCACTGTTGTGTTTTCAAGTTAGAATCTTGAGTGCCCTTTATGAATAGCACCCCACAGGTCCTTCAAACCCTACTTGCACACACTGGGTCCTTTTGGTGGTCCTCATAGTGCAGCTGCTTTAATCATTCAGGGAGAGAGTGCAAGAGTGGAGCCTCTTGAGCCAAGTCCAGGGATGTAGAATCTCACACTCCAGAAGCTCTGCCTTCTGGTGCATGGGCTCACAAGTGGCCTGGTGCAGGGCCAGCTGCAGCACCTGGAACTCAGCTTCACTTTATGTAGACTCTTGTTCATATAGAAGCGCATGTCTAGGCCCCCTGCCCTCCCTCCCATATGGTCTCAGGAACCAGGCAGTCCCCAGGGCCCTGCTGCTGGATGTCCCGTTCTCATCTCCTTTGATGAGCTTTCTGACATCTCCGGCAACCTCTCACTGTAGAGCGTTACACAGGCTCCACCCACTCTCACACAGATGCCCATTTGTCCTTTTGAGAAGTTCTTTCTCCTGCTTGTACGCCACAGTGACACAGCTGCTTAAACACACCATGTCTATCCCTCTCCAAGAAGCTGCTGCTTCTTCTTTTTTTTTTTTTTTTTTAAGTTAACCATAGAAGCAGTCTCCTTCTGTTGCCTTAAAAGCCTACCTATCGGCAGAGTGCAGGGAATCATATGAAAGAAGGGAAGTTAGTATGATATGGAAAGGATAGGAGCTCTACAAGGACCAAATATATCTGGGCACAGGGTCTTTTCTGAGACTGACACCCAACCAAGGACCATCTATGGATATAACCTAGAACTTCTGCTCGGATGTGGCCCATGGTAGCTCAGTAACCAAGTAGTTTTCCAAAGTAAGGGGAACACGGACTATTTCTAACAGGATCTCAAGGGCAGGCTGTTTGAAACCCCCCCCCCCAGGGGAGGAGCAGTCTGTTAGGCCACAGAGGAGGACTTTGCAGCAAGCCCTGAAGATACCTGATAAAACAGGGTCAGATGAAAGGGGAGGAGGTCCTCCCCTATCAGTGGACTTGGAAAGGGGCAGGGAGGAGACCAGGGAGGGAGTGTGGGGTTGGGGAGGGAATGAGGGAGCGGGATACAGCTGGGACACAGAGTTAACAAAATGTAACTAAAAAGAAAAATAAAAAAAAAAAAAGGAATAATTGACCTTGAAACTAAGCCAAGAGTTTTCAGTGATTATCTATGATAGTACATTTTTTGTCAACAACTGAAGTTCTTCTATCTTCAACCCAAACAATGTTATCATAATTCTGAAATAAATGCTGTGATTGTTCTGTCTAACAAAAAAAAAAAAAAAAAAAAAAAAAAGCCTACCTCATTTTGTTGTGTCCCCTGATTGGTGGGTTGCCAGATGACAAGCAGCAGTGGGGAGCCATAGCCAAGAGAAAGCATGACTTCTGAGAAGTTGCCCAGCACAGTTATGTAGACCATCAGTGGCAAAGCTGCTCTCCTCCTGTGGTGAGGAGTCCTCCTGAGTCTCACTTCTGATGTATCTCCTGAGCGTCCAGCGTTTTCCTTCCCTGTGCTTAACCCTCCTGTGAGCATCATCCCATGCGGCCCAATGTTCTCAATGAGGTTAATTCCATGTTTCCCGTTTTCATTTAACACCCCCCCCCCCCACGGGCCTCCCCTGACTTGCTGACTTGCTTGTATGCCACTGAATTTACAGCCCTTCATGAAAAAAAGGAAGCTAACATCTATCCCAGAATCTTCAGTTTACCCAAGAATTTTGCCAGACATTTCTACAAATAGAGAATGTTCCAAAATGAACATTGTACTTGTTGTTACATGAAGTAACAAATCATAAGTGACCTGCCTAAGGCCATACAGCAGTCAGGCAGGCCCAGGTCCATGCGCCTCATGGCATCTAAACCCAGGAAATTACACTGGCTCCCCTTCTTGTGTTAATGCACTTTCTAAATGCCAATAATTCTTGTACTTTTTAGAAGTTGAAACCATAGTTTAGTATTGTCAGAGATATAAACAGCGTCTCTAAATTCTTATCTCCTTACAGAATTTACTTTTATTACACACACACACACACACACACACACACACACACACACACACACACATTTAAACTTTCTGTCTTAAATTCTGACCAAGTCTTGCATGCTTTATAAAATGGTGTTCCTGTTAAAGCTCTAACAAAGCTCTAGAGTTTGACGGTGGGCAGACCTGACAGGAATCCTGAAGAAATGCCCAGGAAATGCACAGTTTAGGAGTTGTGGTAATTACATTTACAGTCAGAGAAATCTCTTTCTGTTTGGCAGAACAAAAATGAGAGCCATTCTAGTCTGTTACAAAAGCCATGCACACATAAGTCTTTTAGAAGCACTTGCTCCCAACTTGATAGAATATAAATGTTGAGAGCGAGTGCTGTGCTGGGCCTGTGATGATTAGTGGTAGATTATCTCCCTCTGTGTGGATGAGCAGAGCTGAGACAAATGGAGTGCTGCTCATGCCCCCCAGAGGCGCGAGCAGAGTGTGTGGCCTCACAGCACAACTTGCAGCGAAGGAGGTTACTTAGGTCTTCAGAAGTCCCTTCCCCGCCCCCCCCCCCCCCCCCCCAGACTATGTGCCCTTAGGTACTGTTTCTGTCCTTTAACAATTTTGCCTTATACTGAAAAGATAAGTATATAAGAGGGGGAAAAAAGCAAACAAAATGCATTGCTTTCCCTTTCCACATGATGTTACAGATCAACTCATCTTTTGTGTGGCCTCCACTTGAACCACTGTGTTTGTTCACACAAAGTAAATTTGCAGGGAATGGCTAGAAAGACAAGAGGCTGAGTCTCTAGAGCAGGAGAGAAGTGACGGCTTCCGCGGGGACTAGCCTTGGTTTCAGGCTCACCAAATGCTTGCTTTAAGAACACGTTCATTTCCATGTCTTAATTTTACAGCTTTAAGGATTTTCTCTCTTCCTAGAATTAGTTTGTTAAGAGTCAATGGCCTGCAGTTGTTGCTCATGGAAGGAAGCCTTCACCTTTCAGCACATCAGAGGAGGCTTTTCTTCAGGAGCAGACATTTTCTTTCCTTTTTTTAATTAAAAATTGTTTCATGCAATACCTTTTGATCTTAAATTTTTCCCTCCTCCAACTCTTCCTAAAGCCTCCCTACTTCTAATATACTGAATTTTTTGTTCTGTTTCTCTTTCAAAACAAAAAAAAAAGGAAAGAAAGAAAAACAAAAGACTAATAAGAAGGAAAAATCAAAACAAAACAAAATGAAAAAAAAAAAAGTCTACATTAAAAATTATTTCTGGCATGGGGCCTGCCCTGCAGTATAGCTGATATACCCATGACAGTCCATTAAAAAAAAAAAAAAAAAAAAAATTTTTCTCTTTACCAGCAAGTATCATTGATTGCAAAGAGCTTATTGTTTAGGGTGAGACCCCGTGTTCGCTTGTCATTGCTGGAATCCCGTCTAACTCGAACCTGTGCACGTCTTAGACGTTCAGCAGTAGTCTCTGTGAGTTCACGTTTACATCAGTCCTGTTGTGTCTGCAAAGTACTGTTTCCTTGTAGTCATCCTTCGCTTCTGGCTCTCATAATCTTTTTTTTTCCTTTTCTATAGAGATCCCTGAGGCTTGGAGGGGGGGGGGGGGTTATGAGGAAGATATCTCACTTAGGACTGGGTGAGGAGCAGCCCTGTCTGAGGCCCGAGCATTGTGCTCTTGACCTGTGTTGTTCTCCTTGTTTCATGGGTTTATCATGAGTCTGTGTCACAGCTGAAATGCTGAGGCCTGAAAGAATTCAGCTAACATTATGCAGCTAGTCAAGTCATGAAGCTGAAGTTGGGAAGAGTCTGTTCATGCATAGCCTTGCATTCTCCATCCTCCAGTGATGGCTGGTAGCTTACATTCTCACTGAGCCTCTCAATATCTAGTTAATTTAAAGGAAATAGTGCATGGGCTGTCACCTTTGCCATTTGCTGTACTTTGAAAGTGGAATCATTTCCCCATTCGTCACCTGCATTTCTCAAGTCCTAGAAGAGCCTTTGTCAGAATGACCTTTAGTTTGAATCCCCAGGACTTTATACATTTTATCAAGTTTACCTTGAATCTACCATATAAGGCAAGTATGCTAAAATATGCAGTATTATCTCCTATTTTGAAGATGCTGACATTGAACCATGAAGCAGTTATTCGTGGTTATTCAAGAAGACTGGGTTTGTGCCAGCTAGAAAGTACCATTTGCTTTAGAACCACTTGGTAGCTGTCTATAATATAGGTCCTTGAGTCATTTTCATGATGACATAGATTCAACCAAGCTCAAGTGTCTAGGGCACTTTCTGTACTTGTCCATAGAACATCTATGCAGAAGGACTTCCTGCCTTCTGGAGAATATGAAAGCAGAAGGATCTAAATTTGCCTGGGACTCTGATTCAGGAACCTCCATTCTCCAAGCTCCATCTACTTCCCACCATATTATCAGCACTGGGATTAGAATTGGACTCCTTTTTGCTTGCATATTGTCTGAGAGAACACTGTCTGAGGCCCAGCCTCTTTATTCAAGTGTCTTGAGATGGGATTTCAGCAGCTGCCTCAACTGCCAGCTTGTTCAACTGAGCTAAGCCTGCTTAGTTCAGGAATTCCTTATGCAGTCAGAAATGAGACATATGGCAGCTTGGTTTGTTTGTTTGTTTGTTTGTTTTTCCTCCAGAACTCTTAGATGCCCAGTGACACTGTCCTCTCCCTGTGTAGCGACCAGGCTGCAAAGACTGTCTCTTTTTTAGGCACACTAGAAAGAGAAATAAGTAAATAACACTAACTGTCCTTGAGGGAGCCAGAGACGTGCTGCTGTGTATGCTGAGAAAATTACTTTAAAACCCAGACACTGTTCTCAGCACAGCGTGGCCTTTCCTCTGCTTCCTAGGATCCCTTTCCAGCAATAACTGCTGCCATTCACCAAGTCTAGGAATGCAGCCCCTGACCACTGTCTTGGCTTTTATTTCCAAGCTGATAGTGAAGGGCAAGGACTCTTAAAATTAACCAAATCTACCCTTCAAAGGCCATTTAGAGATGGATTCTAAATCCACCTAAATCCATGCTTTGGCTTCTTCCTGTGTCCTTTCGGGCCTCATACCCACCTGCTTTTATCTCAATCCCCAATTTATGTCCTTATTAGAGCAGTGCAGTGTTCTTGTAACTGAAATATGACAAATGACAGTTTCTTGCTTTACTCTATAATTCTTTGCCCTCTTCCTTATCTCCCCAAAAGCCTGCTTACCAAAAACTGCACAGTTGATTTGTTGATAATTCAGAAAAGGACAAAGATGTAGGTCATTCTACTGCCTTCAGAGAGAGAAGGAACTAGAAAATATAGTCCAAATGTAATTTATTGGAAAGAACCTCTGTGTGTTAAGTGAGGAGATAATTATCTTCATAATTCACTTACTACTTAACAAATGCTTATGTGCAGGTGCTAGTTTTTAAACTGTTTTATTTGCGTTCTTAATGCCCCTGCCTCTCTTCCACTAACCCCCCAACCAGTAGGTGAGAAAGAAGCAGGGGTGGGGGGAACTGGGTGGAGTTCTCTTTAGCTACTTGCAGCTGTCCAGTTGTGTGGGGCAATACCAATCTCAGTCATCAGGCTATGCAGCAGCCCAGCAAACCAGCAACGCCAGACAGCAAACGCAGCAGCAGAACAAGGCAGCAGCAGCCTTCTTTCTTCTCAAAGCATCCTGCGAAGCGTCCTCTCTCTCGGAGCATCCCTCAAAGTCTCCTTGGAGCCTCTCTTGGCTCTGGTATTTATACCTTCTCAGAGTTCTCAATTAAATTATCTCCAGATGGCAAAGACCATGCCCCTTTCCAAGCCACAGGAGGCTGTTACCAGCTGTGCATAAACTAAAAGCAGCTCTACATCCTACACTTGGGATTAAAACAAAAACATAACATAACTGAGTTTTTAAAGAAACCAAAACTTCCAATACATGTGTGGGTTTTGTAATGTATACAAACTTACACATCCTCCCTGGTTGCATTAAGAAATGGATGTACAGAAAAGATGAAAAGGATTCACACAGCAGCAGAAGTGTGGGAAAGAAACATGCACAGAAATAGAACAACAGAAATAGGAGGCTCGTGGAAAGTAGTCAGGAAAATGTCAGGGTGGAGTTGAATTGTTATTCCTTTGAGAGGGATGGGTGGATTTAATGAATGAAGGGATAGGAAAGGTGCTGTAGGCAGTAGGAACACTGGCTTCTGATAGACACAAGTGACGTATTGATGACAGAATATAGTAGAATCTGAGGTTCACTTTAGGGGGCTAATCAAGAGTAAGAATGGCAGAAGGGGGTCCTGAAGCCTCTGGACTATCAGCCGTATCATTTTAAGAGACACTAGAAGGATGCTGTGGGAATTATTATTGAGTGACTTCAGTCATTCTAGAAAATCAAAAGAAAAAAGGGGCGGGGGTTGTTGGAGACTGAAAAACCAGAATATTTAAGATGTTCATCACAGAAAATGTAGCTTGAAAAGATTCCCAAAGTGGAGTGATGGTGCCAAGCTGAAATAGCCTGTATTTCTTTCTAGCTATGAACAGAAAGGACAGCATGGTCTTCGTGATGTAGGGAGGGATTCCGACGGGTCCCACTATTAGGCTGAGGGATCCAGAAATTTTGAGGTGCTGGTTTGTGGGGTCAGGAAAACTGATCCAAGTCGAGCCCTGGCCTCCAGGGTGGGTGATCCTCTAAAGAGGAGCCCAGCAGGAGGCTGCAGTGGCCATGGCCAGCAGCTTCAGCAGCTTCAGGCATTTGTGCCCACTGGAAATCATAACACATTGCTCTTTTGGTCCTTTTTGACAGATATGGTGGTGCTGGAGGTAGATGTGAATGAAGAGAAATGGGGTAGCAACTGTGTTCAATACAGGATATTTCTGTGCTTACTGGGGTGTTGGCCTCAGTTAATACTCTTGGCTAGTTCTTTTTGCAGCAGTTGCCTGAAGAGATTTTAATTAAACCTAAGGTACTGATGTGTATTTCTCCACAGATCCATACTTTCAGAATATATTTCATGTTTTACATAAGACACTGAGTCTAATTAGTGAATTAGATTCTGTCATCTTGGGAATAGTGAGACCTTCATGAATTTATTATTTTCTGGCGTCAGCTTAGGATAGTTAATAGCACCTTTTTGTTGTTGTTATTTTTAATATCCTGGGAATGAAACGCAGGGCCTTGTACATGCCATGTAAGTGATCTACCACTGAGCTACATTCCCAACACTTGTAAATACTTGTAATCATAAGTACCTAACAGAGGGGAAAATTACTGAACAGGGTAGCCAGTAGGACTATTTATATTTCTTCATAAAGTATACCATTCATTAAGTATCCTTATTATGTACTGTATCACACCAACAGAAGTAGTAATATAAAGAGAACATATATAGTAAAATAAGTATAAATCAGGTCCAGTTGCTTCTTCATATACAGTGTGGGCTGCCTTGACCAGAAGCTTAGAGATGTTACGGCCTCATGTTCTGTGGTGTGAGATGCTGACGAAGCCCAACACTGGTGCACATGTCCACAGAGTGGGGATGTATTTAAGGTCTTCACAGGTGTATTTAGGATTTGTGTTTAATGTGTATATTAAGGATCCCTTAAGTGGGGGCTAGTTAGAGCCTCTTTCTTTGGATGACAAACGGTTTCTGCTGCTCCCCACACAGATGGTCTTGCACCAGCAAATGTTACTGATGACAGATCTTCAAATGGACAGTCCCTAACCCAGCAAAATAAGTATAGGAGCTAACTTTGTGGGAAGCATTCAGTTGAGAATTGTTTGTGTGTGACTGTAGTCCATTGCATGGGCATACTTATGGTGTTGAGTTGTACTTAGTCATTTTCCAGCTCGCAAAAGATGGATCTGTATCAGCAGAGCCATTCTGCAAGGGAGAAGTAATGAATGTGCTACTCAGAAGTCTGCAGTAATGATGCCTTGCTTCTCCGTGAGAAAGGAAATAATTGACTGCTTAGGTCTGATTTATCTATTTGCTGACCTGCTGTCCCTCCCTTCATGATCAAACTTTTGTTCTATGCCCAATTTTAATTTAGAGCTAATTGGGACTTCAGTTTGTATTTTGCATTTCTGTATTTTTTTTTTTCTAAACTTTACATGAGATAGGCTTCAGCCCTCAGCGTAATGTCTCTCCATCAAAGAGAGGGCTTTGACTGTGTTCCTGCAGAGATGTCACACATTGTCACACAGGGCCTTTCTCCTTCCTGAGACAATTGCTAATGAGTGTCACTCCACATCAGCTTTGTCTCCACCTTGTTTACATGTTGCTAGACAAAGCCAGGCTTAAATAAATGAGATGGGAAGCTTGACCCTTGCCTGTCCTTCTCTGTAACTTACACTCAGAAAAAAGTATCATGAAATTTGTAAAGAATTTTAAAATCTCTATATGCCTCCCTATCCACTTGAGTTAGACATCTACAGAGAATGCACCATATTCTCAGTGTAGTTGAAAATAAAAGGACCTGCTGTTGTGATTGTCCACAGAGACCTGATGAGCTATAGCTGCAGTCATCAGAGCAGGGCAATTGCGGGCGCTGCTCCAGCCGTCCCCTCCAGCAGTCCCTGTCCTTCCTTCTGAATGCTCAGCAGGGCCTGAGTCCCACCTGTTTGAAAACCAAGTAACTCCATGTAAATTGCAGGTGCCCAGTGTAAGTTTCCTGATTATCACTGTCTCACCCCAAATGCTTCCAAAGGCAGATGGCTACTCCTTAGAAGACTTGAAACTTTGTAGAATAAAGAGTTGCGTAATTAATTGCATAAATTAGTTAATGTAACATTAACTGTGTGATTAGTATCTGGGATGTGTGCTTTGACCGTGATGGGAACTAAATGGTAAGGAGGCAGGGGGAGTTAAGTAATTCCTCTGGGGAGGGAAGAATGAGAGGATATCATGGAGGGGGTAGCTGTGGTGGAAAGCCCACCTTGAAACTCAGGAGAACCTTCTTGCTAGGGAAAGTCGTATTGGTCCCATGAGACCGTTCAGAAGCTCCGCATAAACATGCCATATTTTGTGTTTACAAGCTGTCGGTGGGAGATTTTTTTTCAGCGTGGGGAGCAGCCATTACATGTGTACCACTGAATTATAGACGAGAGGTTCTGGATCCTGGATGAGGGTGTTGAGGCTGTTGGCTGTGTTCTGAGCAGAGGTGTGGGTGAGACTTCTGAATGTACGTTTCTAACAAGTTTCTAAGTGAGGCTTGTGCTTTTAGTTAGTTCATACGGCTTTAGATAATGAACTTTTATACAGGGCAAAAATCACTGACACGTGTATGCTAGCTTATTAAAGTGCTAAGATAGGGGGCAAAAAAATTATCTGTTGCTCAGAATGTGCCAGTAATGGTCCTCACTGTCCAGCCCTCTCTCCACCACTGCCCCTTTTTCTGTGTGAGAGACCAAAACAAGTGTGAGGTGCATGCTGGGCACGCTCTCTACTGCTGCTGTTGTGAGCTGTTAGGATCTCTGCCGAGCGGGATCCTGGCACCCTGGGGTCACAGGCCATAGACAGATCCCCTTGCTGCCTTTATGACCTCCCTAAACCCGGTCTGAACATGAAAGCGTAGGAAAGCGCAGTCATCCCCACACTGGCCCCCTTCCTTCCTTTCACGTGCACATCATGAAAGCATACTGCCTCTGTTAGAAGCACTAAGTACTAAGACCGAGGAAACTGACGAGGGCAGAACTGAAAGTGTTAGAGCTCAACCTTGGGAAGGGATTTCTGGCTTCCTCTTGCCTTCTCCCCATCCTGTGCCCAGTGGCCCTGTGGCTGTCCTGGTGTTCACTGCATGCAGTTGGAGGAGGTAGAATCCTTGAGGAAGGCCCTGTTCCGGGGCTGCTGTGAGAAGGAGCAGTGACACCAGAGCCGTGATATGCCGTTCCTCTCGCCAGAGTCAAGCAGTGGTTAGGTGTCAGGCTGCGAAAGCCACAGAGGAAGAAAGTATAGGCCAAGGTACCCCAGGCTCAGTGCACAGTTCCTGTCGCCCAGGTTTTATTTGAACTTTAAGAGGATTTTTCTCCCTGGAGAAATTTTTGAACTGTATATGCTGTTTTAAAGTCAGTAAGCAGTGGAGGACATTACAGACAATTCTGTCTTAGGGCTTGGTCTTCAGCTGGTCTTTAGGACGCCTCCTATTTGTCACATGCGCTTCTAAGGGGCTGTGACACACAGAATGAAAGAATAGCTTTCCTGGAACTCACACTTCAGTGGGGAAGAAAAGCCAAAACCAAGATAACTATAGGCCATATTTGTTTGTTACGCTAATTACAAAAAAAGAAAGGAGAAAGTCAAGGAGGGAGGGAGGTGCAATTTTAGGTAGAAAATGATATCATTAACTGTGGCTTCTGAGCAGACTTGAAAGAAACAAGGTAACTGCTCACGTGGATGTTGGGAACGCAAACGTTTCTAAAAGAGAATGAAGCACACAGGTCCTGAGGCCACACCTGCAGTGTGCACGTCTGCTATTTTCCGGGGAAGCCTGGAGTCTGGAGGTGTTTTAGATGAGCCCAAGGAGAAGATAGACCACGTCAGGGAAAGAGCTGGAGCTTGTACCTCAGGAGAGTGGGATGTCATGGGCTGGTAATTTGAGCAAAGAAATGGCCTCAGCTGGCAGAGTTCAACAAGACCCCTTTGACAAAAGAATGAAAGGAATGAGGAGGAGGAGGCAAGCACAATCAAGTGACCGACATTAAAATCTGTTAAAAATAATTAGAAATTGTGGACCTGGTGAGAAATGGACAGGTTCCTGTTCTGAATAGTTAAACTAAAGGGTTTGACTGATTACATGTAAGGTGTGAGAAAAAGGAACATTGAGCATGACACCGTGGTTTGAAACTGAATGGACAGAATGATATTAACTGGAACAGGGGGAGGGGTAAGATTTGCTGATGGTTGATTTTAGCAAATGTGCCCAGCTGAGCTTGAGGTTCATTTTGGGCATCTATATAAGCAGTAGGATATATGAGTCTAGGTTTGGCAGGAGATGAGCGTCTGGAAAGTCCTCGCATGTAAGTTTGAGCAGTGAGATCACTTAAGGAGAAAGTGCAGGTAGAAAATAAAACATGTTCAAGGATGAATCCTGGTGCAGTTAATGTTTAGAGGTCAAGGAGACAAGGAATCCCTGCAAAGAAAAGTGTAAAGATAAAGGAATAGCAGCCTGGAAGCTAAGTACATGTGAGCAGGAGGCGTGAACCGGTTCTTCTTGGCTCCTTCCCAAAGGTGAAGTGGAGCATGGGCTTTAGCAGTATGGAGGTGGCAGGGAACTCGGTGGAGTCCTATTTTAGTGTGGCTTCAGGAGAAAACCAGAAGAAATAAATCGGTGATGTCATATAAATAAGCCTTTTAAAAGAAGTTTGTTTTAATGGTGAGAATGTGGAGCGCTAGCTGGAAAGGAAGAGGTAGATGGGAGTTTAAGATGGCAGAGTGATAATCTGTTAAATGATTGTAAGGACAGTGTGACAGAGGGAATACACTGGTGTGTTAGACAAGAGGATCAGTGTGTTTCTCTGGAAACAGTGGGTTGCAGCATGTTCCTCTGGACAGTTGGTCTGAACTGGAGTTCTGGAACACTTGCTGCCTGGTGTGGGGACAGGGGAAGCTCAGAACACGTGGTGCAGACCCTGTCAAGAGTGCTAATGCTGTACTCTGGGGCTTTCTGCCTGTGCGGGCGGGCTGTCAGGGCTGTGGTCCAGATGTAAACAGAGGGGACAGATGTCCCTACTGGAGGCTGAGGCGATGGGTGTGCTTGCTGCATTCTGGCGTCCTGAGATCTTGCAGGGGCCCCACTGCGGAACCGAGAGGTCTGATGGAGAGGCTTCCCATGAAGGAGGCCTTAGACTCTCAGTTATGAGAAAAGCATCAGCTTCCCTCAGTGATCTTCTCATGCAGGGCCTCTCCCCGCCTCTGAGACCTCCTACGTCTTCCAACTCACAGATCATAATGTTGTTGCAGTAATGCTCTAGCTTTCCAGGCATCACGGACCACCAGGCATGTGGGAAGATGAAAGGCCTCCTCCATGCTCTAATTTTCCCTTGTGTGCCTGGTTCCTGGCCACCCAAGGCCATGCATTACGCAGTTCTCCATTGCTTCTGTCAGCCTTCCCCTGAACCTCAAGGTCTGCTGAGGATGGATCTGAAGAGGAGAATACCAGCCCGGCTGCCAGGAGCAGTAGTCCCCAGCTTGGTGCCTGGCATACCATAGCAAGCCTCAAAGGCACACCTCAGCTGTGGAGCACCTGCATTGGCACTTCGTTAACAACCCACTTCTTGATTTTTATGGGAATAGCTGTTTGCAGAGAAACCCGTGAGAAGAAACCTGCCATTATTAAAATGTTAATGAAAAAGCAAGTTCAGAAGCACAATAATAAAAATGTACGTCATTGTACAGGCCCCAGGACGGCACATTTGCCAATCTAGAAATGAGTGAATCAGATAATGCTGGGATTCAAGACTCTCTTCCTCCTGAAGCTCCCTACCTGAGCATTCTTTCATTGTGACTTCTTTTCTGCTGATGCCCCGTGGTGTACTACATGTTTGTCTAATGTGCAGGCTAAGATTTTCCACACTTGGTGCCAGCTTAGAATTAGGTCATTTTCTAGGAGCAGAGGGAAGTGCTGGCAAGCCCCAGCACCTTGTTCAGATGTAGGGATGTTAACAGAAAGACAGCTGAGGATGGCTGCCCCACCTCCTCTTGGCCAGGTATGTTGTGTGTGGTTCACAGTGTTAGACAGGAGAATGTCAAGTTGAATTGGAAATGCCTGGGGAACATCCAGAGAAATTTGTCTCTATGCTGGGTTCATGGTCTGGAGCTCTGAGCAGTGGCAAGCAGAGCTGAGAAGCAAGGTTGATGGCGGTGCAGAGCTGTGCCCGTGGAGGCGCCGAGGTTCAGCGGCTGCTGCTGGCTGTTATGCGCTGTGGCTGGCTTTTACCCCAGGAAACCAGGAAGAGCCTTTGGCAGAGGTTCTCTCCCTAGAAATGCAGAACCCACTGCTATGTGTTTGAGGTAGTGAGCACACACACAATGAAGCATTTTCCTTAATTCTCTTTGTCCCTTTTCTTTTTCTCTTCCCCGTTTTCTTTCTCATTCTCCTCTTGTTGTTCTGTTGTGTCCCCTGTGGTGACCATGGTGACCCACATTTTACATGGAATACATTGCTGTACCCAAAAGAATATCCTCTGGGATTCTACCAGCTCAGAGAGCTAAGAGATACTATTTTTCCTGATAACATAACATAATTATGTATGTGGGGGGTTATACCATGCATATATGTGTATATATAATATGATTTGTGTGTATCTGTGAGAGAGAGGGAGGGAGGAGAGATGCACACATGTTCATTGGCATGCATGTAGAGGTCAAAGGACAACTTCCAGGGGTCAGATCTCTTGGGACCTGTTAAGAGGTGCTCTTTTGGCCCTAGCTTTACATAGATGCCACTCATAATAAGATATACAAGACATGGCAGCAGAAGATGCATGTTTAGTAGGACACAGTTACTATTTATAAGTTCTATTTATGCAGCTAGATTAATGTTTTCAGTTGTGGAACATTTTACATGTTAATTATAATTACTTTTAATTTTCAGATTATGTTTTTAAAAGTTTAGTTCCTTTTTTCTTGTAATTAATGCTGACTGGTTTTTGCTTTCTTGCTAATAGATCTCTGTCCTAGATGAGACATGGACTGTATTCAGGCGTTACAGTCGTTTTCGAGAAATGCATAAAACATTGAAGCTAAAGTATGCAGAGGTGAGTTATGAAATCATTATTGCCAATTAAGAGCACTCATTTTATAAAGTAAGTGAGCTGATTGCATTAGCAGCATCCTTTCTCTCTCACTTTCCCAACACTCGGTCCTTCCACCAAATTTTATTTTAGTTACTCTCTGTCAAAGTTACTGTCTTTATTTTGTCATTGTTCTATTTCTGTTGTATAAAATTGATTTTCTGAACACAGATTTTGAAAATAATAGACAGTAACTTATATGTAATTTGAGATGTTCTAATCAATTTATAACCTTTAAACAATAAGATCTTTAAATATAAGTCAGGTGTGGTAGCCCATGCCTTTAATCCCAGCACTCAGGAGGCAGAGGAAGGTGAATCTCTGTGAGTTCAAGGCCAGCCTGGTCTACTAGTGAGTTCTAGAACAGAGAAACCCTGTCTCTAAAAAACAAAAACAAAAAAAGATGTACTAAAATGAAATGGTGATACATTTGCTAGAGTGGATTTATAGCTTTTTCTGATGAAGACTCCTGCTTAGGCCTCTACTTAATCAGAACTCAAGTCATGAGACTTACCTTACCATCAAACAGTGGAGAGAAGGTTGAGAATGACAGGAAATTATGTACAAGCAAGAAATATTGCATAGATTGGATACCCAGAGTATATTGCTACATTGCTACATTAATAATACCCTTTTGGACAAATACTGTATTTTAAAATAAGTTTAAGTAAAGAAAAATGTTGCTAGTCTGAATTGCATTTCCAGGTGTTCACAACGATTTTGCTTCAGCTGGGAGAAGCTGTGTGGAGCTTCTGCTCTGTAGGGATTTCGGGTTGGGCTGGCTACAGACCAGTCCACAGCCCCTTTCCAATTCGTGCACGTCTACCAAGTCCTTTTCCCACCACTGTCTACAAAATGCAAGTGTGTGATCAAACCGGCTTAGAAACGAATTCGGCTCATGTGAATAAGCCAAAATTTTTTTAACATTACCATGGCTTTGCCTTCTCTTAATGATATAAAATGAAAGGGAGCAATTCTTTAAATAGGATGATTGCTTGATTTGCAGTCAAGGTAACCCAGATAACTTTAAGCCATCTTCGAAGTTCTGTTATTCAGCTGCCATACTAGTTATCTTCAAAAGATTGGAGAAGCTTCCCGTATGCATTATATAGTTCGGTATTCTCAAAAGGTTCTGTTCCAGAAATGACCATATCAAGTCATGAAGATTGCTTCTGAGGTTTACCTTCATGTCCCAAATTCCTGTCAACAGTAAAAAGGTCATTGCTGTTCACACACTAAATACACAAAGCAGCGGGATGTTAAAGTATACCCTGCAGCTGATTAGCCTTCTGGTTACCCATCACCACATCAGTTCCTTAGTAATAAGTAGATTTTGCATATGGTATTAGTGTCGCTAAAGTCCCAGAGTAGTAGATCCTGTAGGCGCTGTATTTGAGACAAAAAGATGTGACCTGCATGCAAGTGTGTGTGGCACATGCATGCACCAATTACTCCGTGGTTATTTCATTCCCATTCTTTAGCCAGTTGAACTCACTCTGTATACTGACAGTCCTGAAGCTTCTAATAGAACTATAGCGAACAAGAACACATGTCTTTTCTTACATATCCTAAGTTTTATGGACAGAGAACAAGGAAGAAACAACAGTGCTTGTCTTGAGGAAGGCTATACCGCAGGTGCCATTTTAGTTAAGTGCCCTCCCTCATGTGAAAATATCAGTGAACAGCAGGGAAGATGAAAAGCCATCTCAGGTTTGGGATCTTTGGCCAGAGGAGAGTGGAGAGAGATTCAGAAGAGTTTAAGAAAGGACAAGTGTGTAAGTCTGTTGGTGTTGTTATATCTTAAAGAAGCCTCCACAACAGAAGCCATCCACAAAGATACGACATAAAGGAGGCTTACCTGGCTTGGCATGGCAGAAACTTGGAAGTCAGGGGTTGCCTGGTACCAGGAAAAAGATTTGAACAGAGAGTATTATACGTAAAAATCTTCCTGTGGAGGGGGTGTGTATATAAGCAAGTTACATGTGTTATCTTCACAAGAGGAAAACCAAACTGGCTTTGCTTTTCATTCACAGATCTGTATTTAGCAGCTCCATTGTGAATAACTGTGAATAAGACAGGAACATTGTGGGTTTTCTTTTTTCTTTCTTTCTTTCTTTCTTTCTTTCTTTCTTTCTTTCTTTCTTTCTTTCTTTCTTTCTTTCTTTGTCAGTGGTGATGGGTTTTTTGTTGTTGGGGTTTTTCTGGTTTTTTGTTTGTTTGTTTGGTTGGTTTTTTGTTGTTGTTGTTGTTTTTTGCATTAGAAAGGACTAACAATAAACAGATTCCTGAGGCACTTTCTGACAAGAAGGAGTTCCACAGAGTAAATAAGAGAGGACACCAGCACTGTGACATGAGAGCTGGGCAGTGAGCTACTTCTTAACCAGGCAGGTAGACACAGACGCTGAGGGAGGACTGAATGCTGTGAAAAGCCATGGGTGGACCATGCCCGTCTAGAGCTGGGCACCCAAGTCAAGGAAAACAGCAGATACAAAGGCCCAGGAGTGGGAGCAAGTTGGCTATGACCCAAGAACAAGAGGCATATGATCAATGTCACATGTGGTCAGGGTGCGGACAAAGGTCAACAGCAGCGTGATCACTTAGGGTACTGGGCTGTGCTCTCAGTTTGCAGGGAGCCATGGGTAAGAGTGGCCCAGTGTCACTTTCTAAAGGTTGTTTTGACACACGTATGGAGAATGCATTGCTCGGATGGCAGAGAACTCCAATCCAGAATTAAATTTGCTAGATTAAATTTGAAGATGTTTTAAACACCCAGATGGAAATGTCAGGAAAGATGAAAGGTAAGTGTGTAGTTTGTACAGGAAGGTATATGAACTTCTAAAGTAAAAGCTGATGGTTAGATCAGCAGTACTGAGACCATTCCCTTTACTTCTGTTTGAACTGCTGGTTAAGATTGAGCATTCAAACCACTGTATTCCCAAACACAGCCTCAGGATTAAGATGGTTACCAAGAACAGAAATTGCTTTTCCATGTTGAGTTCAATGTTGTCACTTACAATTACTTTGTCCTGAGGTCAAAGTATGTTAATTATGAAGGAGGACCCTGAACCGCATGTGTGAATGCACTCTAAAGAGAAAGATGACGGTCAGGAGCAGTGGGCTGAGGCTAGCAGACATGGAGTGTGGGAAGGGAAGACTTGCTGTCACCACCATGGGTCTCAGCTGCCACCACTCCACATATGTAAACGCTAACCCTGTGGGCCTGGGGCAGAGCTTTGCAGCCACTTTTCCTCTGACTGCACTGAGCACCCACTGCCGCCACCGGCAGAGGAGAGTGATACCAGTGATGGCAATCACCTGCATCCTGGGGCACAGTTGGGGCGTCAAAGCCAAGGCAGGAAGCAGGGAGTTTAGCTTATGTCCTATTTTTCTTTTTGTTATTTGCTTGGCTTCTTTTCTTGGTGACATCTGTTTGTGTGTGATACGGTCTCACTATGTAGCGCCTGTGTCTTGTGGTGGTGGTGGTGGTGTGTGTGTAGCTCTGGTTGAGCTGGATCATCCTGCCTCCATCTCCCCAGTGCTCTGATGCCAGGCACACACCACTATCATTGTCTTCATCTCCTGTTTCTAAACTAACACTATTAAAATCTGGAACTGAAAAGATCACATCACACTTAAAATTCTTATAGTGCCTTATTCTAATTCTATATTATTTTTATCCCATCAAAGTAAAGCAACAGTTTCCATTTATAGTTTCAAGGCAGAGCTTTAGGATTGATATGACTGTCTACTCTTTACGCTCCAGTAAATTTAGGTTTCTTTTGTGTAGCTTGGCTTCATGTCACCTTACTCTTTAAGTGTCTATTGCTTCTCCAGATTAGTACTATTTGCTGAGTACTTGTCAAGTATTATTTCTGTCATTAGTCTTCCTGTTATATTCATCCCCTCTGTAACATTAATCTTATATTCTTGGTTGTGAGCCTAGCCTTTAACAGCTGAGCCATCTCTCCAGCCCTGTAACATTAATCTTAATCTCCTACCTCCAAATACTTTGGCCTGAAAACACCCTACTGAGCCCATGACTTAAACACAGCTTCTTCTGGGAAGCCACAGGATTGTTGTGCAAGGGCCTGGGAATTCTCTCTCATGGATACCTGTTGCATAGCTGTGTAGGAATGCACTTTGTTTACCCCAGTCCGTCACCACATTGCGCTCCTTTCTGTGGAGTTAGAAAAGGATTCTTGTCTTCCCTGGTGTTCAGTGATAGGAATGATATGCATGCCCTAAGTTTACTCATTACAAGGCACCAACTTTTTGATCGAGTTGGAAAAAAGTTGAAAAGCACAGTGGAATTCAAAATATACAGAATCTGTAATATGCTCGCTAAGATAATCTTTTGACACCTTAAAACTTCAGTTTTAGTTACAGCCTGTAATCTTTTGGAACTTTGTCTAAAATTACATCCTGTTCTTTCACATTCCCTTCTGGAGTATGTTCTCTAGGGGACCGAGTCTAAAATAGTTGAGTGTGACAGTTCCTTTTATGGAGAGTTTGATGATGTTGTGTCAGTGATCCTTTTTAGTTTCAAATAATAGATCCTAAGTCCATGCTTATGGGTTGAGGGAGGTATCTCAAAGTTTGTCTTGTTTATGGTAGAGGTGGGGGTTGCAGGGTCTTCCTGCCCTGGGTGGCATGGAATTTGCTATATAGACAAGGCTAGCCTCAAACTCATGAATGTCTACCTGTCTCTATCTTCCAAGTGCTGGGATTAAAGGAAAATAAACATACCCAGTCTCCTCTGAAGTTTGTCTTAATCTAAGTGTCGGAGGTATCTATTTGCAGTACCAATCTGGACCCCCTTGGAGCTCTCTGTAACTTTAGGCTCAACAGGCTCAGAGGCCACACAGAGCATCAAGGTGCTTTCCCGCCTCCTGCTGGCCACCAGGGCAGAAGCTGGGGGAGAGCCTCCAGTACTCTGCAGCAGCCAGTGCCCAAGGCTGTCTGGCAGCTGTTGCCGGGTAATGGCCTACACACTTGGCAGATGAGGACCCCTGGGCAGATGTGAGTGTCTCTGGCCTGGGATCCCAGGCTTCAGTGGAATCATTGCTTCCACAGGCAGAACTTCCATATCCCTACAAGATACATGAGGGAGGCTCACCTGGCATAGAGGAGACAGCTGTGGCTTCCCACTGGACAGCTGTTGTATCTCTTTCCAGACTACCTTACTGGGGGAATGTCATTTTTACTGGGGCAGTATTGCCTAGTAACAAAGTTGGCTTAGCAGCTTTTCAGATTTCTAGAATTCTGTAGGGCATAAGGCCAGTTTCCTGACTTTTTTTTTTTTTTTTTGCTATTGGCTCCTTCTCTGGAAATTCATGAATATATCTGCATGTCTTCTAATCTACTTGTAAAACTTTTCCTGTGGAGAAATTTCATAATTGCTCAGTTATCCTTAAACAGTTAACTTATGCAAATATAAAATCAAGGAAGACTATTCTGGACTCAGTAGGATGAGAATCCTGAAGACATCATATTTGGGAGAACATCTTTTTAACCATCATCCGTCTCCTCTCCCACCATACGCTATTCCAGTGATCTGTTATTTGTTAATGTTTAAGGCAAGCTGCGTGCTGACCTCCTGAGACCCCACAAGAGTCCATTGCACACATGTGGGTAGCCAGCCAATGACAGCAGTAAGGAGCTGTGGATCACTGGAGAGCTGGCAAGTTTCCATCAAAGCAGGAGGGGCCAGGGGCTCCTTTTTACAAACAACATAACCAAATTAAGTCACTCAGTTTTGTAAAGCAGTAAGAAATGGAGGGGTCAAGGGTATATAGACAGAAAACAAAACTTTAGGCTTTTTCTTATAGGACAGTGACAATACAAATTTTCTGAAGGGGGAAAAGAGAAAGCTAAGTTCTTTCACCTATCATCTATCTATCTATCTATCTATCTATCTATCTATCTATCTATCCATCCATCTATATCTATCTATCTATCTATCTATCCTTCCTTCCTTCCTTCCATCTGTCCGTCCGTCATCCATCCATCTATCCATCCATCTATCTATCTATCTATCTATCTATCTATCTATCTATCTATCTATCTAATCTGTCTGTCTGTCTGTCTTAGGTTTTTTGGGATATTTTTTCTTTGTAGCCCTGGCTGTTCTGGAACTCATTCTGTAGATTAGGCTGGCCTCAAACTCACAAAGATCCACTTGCCTCTGCCTCACTAGTGCTGGGGTTAAAGACCCCACCACATGCAGCTTCTTACCTTCTTTATTACCAAAGAGCAGTATATGGTCATAGGACACATACTCCTCACTGAAGATGCTGAATTATTTGGGGACTGTGAAATTGCCATTCTGTTTTTATTTATGCATTTTTTAAACATTAGCAGTTTCTTTCTTCTCTGATTCCCCTGTTGACTTTGTATGGAATCTTAATCAAATTAATCCTATGTTTTCAGATTCCACATGTATAAAATGATAGTGACACGGCTAGTCTGTAAAAGATCTCAGCAGCCTCCCATAGACTTCAGGCAGCTCTGAAGGATGATGTAGCATCCACCGGGTTATGTGGCTTTCAAATTTCACATACAGATCATTTCCACAGTGCTCTTTCAAGTGTCTTTCAAGTGTCAGCCAGGTTGTGACCTCAGGAACAAAGCTCCCTTTACGTGTTGTCTCTTGCTCCTCTGAGAAGGAGGTGGCATCACTCTTTATGTCTAGACTCTAGGATGCACAGTGATGGGTCCTGATGCAGTCTGAGTCCAAGCACCGTGTTCAACAAGAAGCCAGAAGGAAAAAGACAAAGGTTTAAAGGTATACCACTTTTCAGCCACTGAAATGAATAGCAAAGGCCTAGTATGGCCCACTCCTGGCTTTGTGAGCTTTCCTGGGCTCTGATCTGTTTCATGAACAGTTTTCTGTAGGCCAGAAATCCATAATCCCAAGGGTCGTGCAGAACTGCTGCTTATAGCAGGTTCAAAGGTGATGGCCACTGCCCAGCCTTCTAAAGGGCTTTGTCTACTTACCAATAGCTCTCTCTTCTGAGTGCCCAGCCTTCTGGGAACTCCCTCAGACTGAACATTTGTGCCCTCCAACATTTGTGTATGAAATTCATGCCACATTTATTGGTATTATAGTAGGACCTATGGGGGTTGAGTAGGTCATGGAGGTGAGATCCGACTGAAAGTTAGTGATCACTCAATCCCAGAGGGATCTGATGCCCTCTTTTTGCCTCCATGGGCATTAGGCATGCACTTGGTACACAGACATATGCATAGGCAAAATACCCATATACAAAAAGTAAATAAAAGTATACACACACACATACACACACACACACACACACACACACACACACATATACACACACAAGCAAAGCAAGTACTAAGGGAATTGCTCATGTCCATGGCTGGTCAAAATAAGTTACATTTAATAGGCCAGGCTGCCTGTCTATGCTATAACTAACTCATCACTTGAAGATCAGTGATTCACAGAAGTTCTGGAGTGTCAAACTCAATCCTTCTCTATCACATACATCCCTAAAGGAGATCCTTTCTTCTTACAAAGCTGAGTGAGAAAAAAATAGTTTTAGAACCTTCAAATAAAACTAGTAGGTTACTATGTTAGAGAAATTGCTTTGTGTCCCATCTGCTATTCACTGGGTACCCAGTGAGTAGCAGTAGGAGGGAAGAAAACAGTTGACAAGAGGTTATTTAATTTGTATGTGGGATTTCAGTTTGTGCTTATAGAACCATTTCTCATCTTTATTTTCCAAGTGATTTTCCCAAAGCAGCACCAAATAACGATGAGAAAAGAACTAGATATTGGCTTCATATTTGTGTTGGAGAGCTACCTACCATCCATCACTGCAGTAGATTCTAAATAGGTTTATATCCAACATTCCAAATTTAATATAAAAACTTGCAGGTATACTCACTTCCCAAATTATAATGCTACCAACTGTAGTCAAAGGAACATCCAGTAAGCTTTCCGTAAATGCAGTTTTACAAAACTCTCGGCCTCTTTGAATTTTTAAAAAGCAAATAAGTACATGGACAAAAATAGAAACCTTCTGACCTGGAATGTTATCATCCAAGGCCCAGGTAACCCAGAGCATAGTGCACCACACCATTCTCTCCGCTTAGTGGATGGATGGTGTTAAAGTCACCACTTTCAGGGGTGAATAGAGAAACGAAGACCAAATCCACATTACCTGGAAGGTTTTCCCGAAATATATGGAAAGACACTATAGACGAGGACCCCCGGATTTGCAAACTTTATGTGGGTCCAGGGGTATGTAGGGATGCAGCAGCCCTGGATGGTGCTCACTAATTGAGATTCTGCCTGGTTTTTCCCTTCATCCATCTTGGCAGCACTTGTTGATTTTCTATTCTATAGGTCGCTAATGTTAACCACTGATATCCTGTGAGAAACAGTCCTGAATCACCTCAGCATTATAACAAAGACAGACCAAGGCATGAGCAGTGAAGAACTCTGAGTCACAAGAGATAGGGGCTGGTGTCCTGTAGCAAGGGAAGGTAGGTAGGTGCTAGCTTGAAACTATTTGCAGATTATAAAATCTACAGTTTAAAGCCCTTGGTGACTGAGTAGCTCATCTTTTCATTTTGGAAATAAGAAATCAAAGACCCAGAGATAAATCTGTTAGAAGCCGTAGGAAGGGCTTGAAGTGAACATGGTTCCTGTCTGCTGACTGCTGGCTCCATGCTCTTTGTGATCCTCCCCCTTAGTGACTGTTCTGCTAAAGAAGAGAACCAAATGTCACTCCATCCATTCTCTTTAAAAAAGAAGTAAAAGTTGTCTCATAGCAAGTCTCCACAGACACTAACTTAGATAACCAGAAACGCTGCCCTTCTGTTGAATATCATTACAGTGTCAAGTTCTGGCCTGTTTCAATCCCAGAAAGAGACAGTTATAGCAAGAGGTGGAATATACAAGCGTTGAAGTTAATTCAACTTATTGTTTATTCTGGAAAACACGATATTTAATATTCACAGATCTGACTGTATTTCTTACTTTCAAAAATTATTGCAACCTATGTGAATGTTATCAGATCTGTCTTCACTGGTTCACGCCTGAGAGAAATTGACACTAGCATTGGGAAGAGTGAGACTGTGTGTGGGAAATTAATCTGTATACCAAATATAGCTAGAAGTCATGCAGCCCTATCTACATTTCCAAGCCCTGTTTTACACCAGAAAAGAAAACATCTCAGGGAGAAGAGAAGTGCAGTTGTGGCTAGTGATTACCCTGCGTGGAGTTGTTGACCCACTCACAGGGCCTGGCCACCTCCTCCTTCAGCACAGGCTTCTCGAGGCTCTGAGTTGGACAGGGCATGGTGAGGTGCTCATAACTCTTATGCGTAGTGGGTACCAGCCACCCCATCAGAGCTCTGCAGGTGGCTTGGTGCTCCTGAAGGGCCTCTGCTTCATGCCACTAACAAATCAAGCTTGGGAGAGAATTGCTTACTTGTTTTGTGAGTGTATTTCTCAGTGACAGCTGCTCCTATAAGGCCTTGGGAGCCGCTATTAATTTTAAGTAGTCAAAAATGCTGTGAGAATTATGGCAACCTTTTGATGAGTTTTCTTTATTTGCATTTCTCAAAAGCTGGGGCAGCTGAAATTTACAGCCATACGCCTGCAGGATGCAGCTGCTTCAAAAGCTGCCAGTTATATGTAGGTAGGTCTCCTTGCAAATGGCAGGCTGGAGTTCCCTTCACCAACAAAAGGGCCACATTCCATGTTCCCATCCAGTCTTTAAAACTTGAGTGCCAGGTGGGTAGCCAAGTGTCCCCAGCCAGCAGATGAGGACGGGCGACACACAGCGTTGGTTCAGATGTCCCATGTTTGTGTGAGTAACGCTCTTAGTTTCCCTTCGGTGATTCAGGCTTATCCGCTTTGTGATTAAAAATCACGAAACATCAGCAGCTCTTTTCCTTACTTACTTTCTACACTTTAAGGCTGCCGTTATTTCTGTCTAAAGCAATCATGGTGGTACTCATCAAGCCCTGCCCTGTCTGTTGCCTCCAAGGCTGCCTGATTCCCAACCTGAAAAGTGGGCTTGGCCAAGAGGGAAGCTGCCTGCCCTGTCTTATCATGATATATAAACATTGATGTCAGGGTCTGAGCTTGATGACTCTGAAGAAAACTAGGCTCGGCATGTTCACTGGGAATCAGAAAGAGAAAAGTTAAAGCCAGCACATAAATGAAATTTTTACTCTGACCAGGAAGAAATCACTGTATAACAGTGCTGGCCTTATTTCTAGTATGCATACATATGCATATAGGGATACCTACTTGATAGATGGATAAATAGATACTTAATGGTTTTCGTCTTCCAAACTGGAGTTACATACTACATAAAATGCATATGATAGCTCTGGGTGCCTGTTAATAATTTTACTCTGTGACCATTCTTCATACAACTCTGTTTTTAACCTGACACAGTCATGTTGGTTGGCCATTCAGAAAAAAAGCTGATTACTTGCTTTGGGGATCTTTCGTGCACTAAAGAAAAAGACAAATTCCATGGGAAATCGGTAGGTTTGGTTTCATTTTTCTCATTTTCTACCTTTTGTCTCTAGAATGTTGTATTTACTGAACTGCAGAGAAAGTTTGTTGTTAATGTTTCTCTTAGACAAAAAAAAAAGTGCTATTTTAATCCTCATCTGTTTGTTTCCAGTGTTTTGCTCTGCATAATCAGATTTCATAATTATGCAAAATAGGCCATAGAGCTGTTGTTAAATTTTCTTCCAGCACTCTCTAGGCCTATCATATCTCCCACAAACACCCAATTTATTTGACCCCAGTCATCATTTTTAACTTTAATATACAGTTTTCCCAGAAGAGCTCAAATGCCTTCGCATCATTTCCCACTCCTGCTTGGAGGGTAATGGCTATAGCAGGAAAAAATGCTATTTTGAGAGTTTTCTCATGAATACCGAGTCCCCATTTGTGCCTGTCCTTTTTCTGTCCAATAACCTCTTGAAAACTAACACATTCCATTATTATATTGGGCTTCGTTCTCCTTCATATCTAAGCCTCACTTCAAATGAGAATGCTGTGAAGGTTTTAAAGGAAGGAAAATGCACTTCTCAAGAGCAATACAGTGTAGCCAAGATAATGGGTAAACCCTCTCCACGTGTCTGAAGTGCTGCTTGTAGCTTGCTGTGGAGAGATTTTAATCACCAGCACCTGAGTTCCAAGGTTTCAACCCGGAGGAAACGTAAACATCTCTGCTCAGTGCCTTCACTGAACAGATGATGAAACCAGGAACCACTATGTTCTGCAAGTTATTGTCCATTATACAGTGTGTGACTTGCTGAGCTGATGTTTGCAATCCAGTCACCCCAAATCACAGGTGATTAAAAGAAAAAGACATACGGTATTCATTTAACCATTCCATTAAACTCAGAAAAAGAATAATCATTTTTATTGTTTCTGTAAAATGATACATGATACAAAAAATAGAAGAGAGCGGCAAGTTACCCAGTTGTTTAAATCTAACGAACATTCCTGCCTAATGACAGTTGTTTAATTACTGAAATGTGTAGGTAAAGATACAGGGATGGGTACATACTCTGACATATAAAGGAAAAAAATAGAGCAAAAGAATGAACATTGTATTCATTCGAGATACGGTGTTTTAAGTACACTCATTCAGTTGTATTTTATGTAGCATTTAACAGAAATAAAAGAAAACAAGGCAAAATTAAAGAAATTGCTGAACTTCAAAGCATCTCTACCATGAGATATAAATCTTCTAAAACTGATTTGAGTTCAAGAAAGGCGATTACATTAGTGTTAAAGACACTAGCTGTTATATCTATTGACTGTCCTAAAATAAGTAGGATTCATTTACTCCCACCTGTGAGGTTTTAAGGTTATTATTTCTAGATTGTCCGGATATGTAATATTTGCATATCTTTTGCTATGAACCTTTGGTCAGTCATATGTGTGAGTTTTAATAGAGCTGAATGTTCTTTATCCTGGTCTCTGCTTCTGAGATCTTCTTAGGCTGTTTCTTGGCTGGCTATTGTGGTCATCAAGTTACACCTTGAGGTCTTTTACCTGCCTTGTTGCCTGTTTGAAAATACTTTCTGCCTCCTGCCACATGGCTGGTACTGTGTCCCCCTCCCCTTGACAGTGAAAAGCTAGTTGAGATCCTAGAACTTAAATTCACTGACCCCTAACCCTGCTCAGACCTTCTGCCGATCCTACAAGGCTGGGTTGAACCCACAGCAGCTTCTGTCATAGAATTGGCCTTCTGTCATAGGCCCCAGCGTCTATCTTTCCAATTTGGGGACAGTGACATGACCTATGACTTTACTTCTTTGCTGGATCTAAGACGACTTGTTGACTTCCTGGTTTAGGGTTTTTCCTGTGTGGATGTAGGAGCTCCAGTGTCTCCTCTTCCCCCTGTCCTCGTTAGGATAGCACAGCCAGCGCTACCAGCCAGCCTGGCAGTGCTGCTGTTGGCAGGAACTGCGCAGTGCTCTTCCTCGCTAGGACCCCATCTAAGATGCTATGCTTTATTTGGTCCTTGTTTCCCTCAGCATCTCCTGGGTTTGACAGTTTGAGTCCTTGCCTTTGCATTAATGGCTTCCACACTGGCCAGGAATTTTACAAAATGTTCTCAGTTGAGATCTTGGTCGTGGTTTCTGGTGATTGGTGGAGAGTTATAGGTTGGGAGAGGCAGCTGGCAGGACTGACGTCTCAGAGCATCACTTCTTGTCAGTATGAGCCATCACCCGTTGACACTGACCTGGTGACCTGGTGACCTGGTGAGGCTTCTCCACTGTAAAGTTTCCTGCCCTCCAGGCCTGCCCACACGCCTGTCGACACTGTACTTCTTGGGTCAGGTCACCCTGCAGTCAGTGTAGGACCCAGGACCCGTGAGAGAGACCGCACTTCTCCCAGGATCCAGCTTCTTCATAGATCATGGAGAACTCGGCATAAAAACTTAGCTCTCTGCTCTGCTCTTCTGATTTATTTAATCAATTAATCATTATACCTTTGGTTCTAGACCCAGAACTGTTATTTTCCTTATTTTGTACTTTAGCTGCCTTTAGCTGTGGCCATTAAGAGACTTTAGGGTGATAGCCGTGTTCTCCAAAATGACCATGCTGTAGTTTTGAGTTCTTCAAACTCACTTTGTTTCTTCTCTGATCCAGACCTAGAACAAGCTACTTCCCCAGGGATGGCTTGCTTTTTTCTTCCTCTGTTCCTCAGCCTGTACACTATATGCGTCTTGGGGCTTTTTTTTTTTTAATGGATGATTTGTGAGGCACATATGTGACTGAATAATCATTTGTCTGAGTTCTCCCAGTCATTCAGCCATTCATGTTGTCATGTGTTCATCATCTGACATTAAGTTTTATCCAACATCTCCCAACGCCATGACCTTAGATTCGTGGAAAAGTGCCATTATACAGAGGTACAAGAGAGGAGGAAAGTCATAGGTGAAGGTTTGCCCAGATTAGCTTAGCGTTCCTCTGAAAATGTTTCCGTCCTCTCTCTCTCTCCTTCCCTTCCTCCTTGACTGCACTTGAGTGCTCCACAGGGCACTCCTTACCTGTCCGTGTACAGAGACACATAATCTTTTATCTTAGTGTGGCAGGAGTGCCTGGCAGTATAGATGAGTGAGCTCATGGGTGGTCTGCGATATCAAAAGGCAGGAGGTGAGGTACAAGGAACCTGTTTCTGGTGACCTGGTTTCTGGTGAGCTCTTCTATACCCTGCCCCTCCGAAGGGCTCTGAAGCAGAGTGCTGTCTCCTGCTGGCTTGAGCTGTGGCAGTTCTCTGTTTTACAGAGTTTTGCTTCTCGATCCTTGTTGTTTGTGGCACTTTTGGAGGCATTAGGAAGGGCACATAAAGCCATGTGACCTCATCTTTAGCCAGTGTTATTGTGTTCACTTTTGTGCTTTGTCCAGTTGTCCGTGGTGCCGTTGTGTTTTCAGCATGCGACTCTTGGGAAATGCCACGCTTGTTCTTCATGAAACCATACAGGAAGAAAGAGGAGTCTCCCTCTTGCTACTAAATGCCAAATATCTCCAACATTTTATATATATCAGCAATATTTACCCAAATCCCCATAACACTCAGTTGTTGTAAGAACTATAGAACCTCAGGGACATTCATTTTTTGAAATATAGGGCACTGTGGTTCTTTTGTCATGGGTTACAAAGGGAAGCAAAGTGGAGCCTGTACACCTGCCATTTACTTCTGACAGGCTTTCTCATGAAAATCAAATCTAGACTGTCTGCTAAGTTAAAGCAGTGAGGTACTGGAAACCATAATGTGAAGATACAGAGTGCTAGAGAGGCATTGAGAAGGTCCAAGGGATAAGACTGTAATTGGATTAGAATTTTCTTTTAGCTTGAGGAACCAGAACAAGGAAGAAAGTTCAGTGTTATGGGTCTTGAGTCGAGACCGGGTGGATCACCGGTGCAATCACACAAAAACATCTATGCATTCCTAGTTTGACATCAGTCAACACCAGCCCCCTCTCCTGATTTGGAGTGGAAGGGGACTATTTATTTGAGTCAGAGGGCCAATTCAAGTATGGAAACTGGGTTTAGGAATGTGACTATAAAATGATGTGACGCTTGGGGAATGGTTCCATGCATAAAGTGCTTCAGCAATCATGGTGACCTGCGTACAGATCTCATGCCCATGTTAAAAATCCAGACTTAGCAGCCATTATCTATAACCTCATCTTGGAGATGGGAGTGACTAAAGGATCCCCAGGGCTGGCCTGCCAGGAGCAGAGCTGAATCAGCGAGCTCCAAACTCAGTGAGAGGTCCTTCCTGTCTCGATGCTAAGATAGAGTGAGTGAGGAAAGCTCCGAGTGTCAGCCTCTGGCCTCCATATATATCCATACACATGTGCACGTGTACCCTCCACATGAACTCACATGGAGATGTTCTGTCACCAACCACAGTAGTCCCTGTTACTCATAGAGGGCATGAACCCCTTTCCCCCTCCACCAGATACAAACTCTGTGCATGTTATGGGCTGTGCAAACATACCTGTGGTAAAGTTTAGTTTATTCCGTGACAAATGTGACAAGAATGTGCTCATACACTCCCCACAGTTACCGCCACCCGCCACCTGGCCTTTATCTCACATTTCAAAGGCTGCTCTGTAGAGTTGCTCAGCCTCTGCATGCAGTTTTTATTTTCCTTCCCACTTTAAGCAAGGGCCTTCACTTTTCCATTAAAAAGCATTCTTGTAGCTATTTGGTATATTAAGATTGTCAGCATCACTGCTCTTCAATGTTTCCTTGAATGTAAGCACAGTTCGGTTGCACATAGCTGCTGTGTGCCTGACAGAAGGGTAGCTTACCCAGGGTGGATACACTGGACAAAGGAAAGCTTTGCTGTGTGCTTAAGACAGAGTGAGAAGTTGTGGAAAGATAAGTGAAACTATGAAAAGTCATGCCACAGTATCCGTTGTTCCTCCTCTTGCTCCCGGGCTAGCTATCCCAACCCCTCTTCAGCTTTATTTTTCCTTTTTATTTTTCATTTGTTTATTTATTAATCTCTTTAGAGCCTGAACCCAGCCCCCTCCCTCCTCTCCTCCCAGTCCCATGCTCACAGCCTCCTACCCCCATTCTCCCCTCCTTCTTCTCAGAGAAAGGGGAGGCAATGGGTGTCAACCCACTCTGGCACCTCAAGTTGCAGCAGGACTAAGTGCATCCTTTCCTACAGGGGCCTGACAAGGCAGCCCAGCTACCTACTCAGCTGCTTTAATTTTAAATTTCCTTTAAAGATGATTAAAGCGTTCTCTGTCTGGGTCTCTCTCTCTCTCTCTCTCTCTCTGTGTGTGTGTGTGTGTGTGTGTGTGTGTGTGTGTGTTCCTCAATCCTGGAAAAAATATATTTCTTTGGAATTAATTGGTTGAGATAAAACAAATTATAATTCATCAATTGAGGCTATTTTCACTTAGATAATCTGACTAGTGCCAACTAGGAGACCCCAGCAGTCACGTTAGAGAGTATGCATTTTACTCAGGGTGTAACTACTATCAAATATTCTTTAAGTAACAAAGAAAGTATGAAAGTAACTTTCATCTATTCAACTGAACTAACACATAGCCAGCCCACATGCCCCTGTAAAGGGTCTCTCAAAGGGAAGAGCTATGGCAATCTCCTCTTTGCCAGAAGGAAGAGGCTCCTTAATGCTGTTCCTTAACTCTTGGTTAGAGAGCTTTGCAAATATAAACATAATTTCCCAATGGGGACATTTTCTTGTGTATTTGACATTGTGTCCTTGACTTTCAGTATTGGTTTGTTTGGGTCTTAGCCCTGGCACTAGGATTTAGAAACAGCAGCTTTAGTTTCTACAATAAACTCCCACTGTACCTTCCTTCCTTGCTGTTCTAGTTTGCTTCTCTGTTGTTGTGATGAAACACTCTGACCAAAAGCAGCTTAGGGGAGAAGGGTTTATTCCAGCTTACACTTCTGGGTCACAGTTCAGCACTGAAGGAAATCAAAACCGGAACTGAAGCAGAAACAAGGGAGGAATGCCATTTACCTGCACATCTCTGACTTATGCTCAGGTGCTTCCCTATACAACCCCAGTGGGCTTGCTTAGAGGCGGCGTTGCCCACAGTGATCTGGGCCCTTCTGCATCAATTAACAATCAAGACAGTCCTTCACAGACATGGTTGAGCAATCCTCAGCTGAGATCCCCTCCTCAGATGACTCTAGGTTGTGTCGAGTTTACAGCAGAAGCTAACCAAGATGTTCTCCTTAACTGTGTATCAGAATACCCATCTTTACGTAGACAGTGCATGTTGTTAGGGGTGTGACAAGGGCATGTGCCCTGGGCCCTCCCTCCCATGATTCCCCACTGTCTTATGAGCCATTGTCCTGTTCCTTTGTTGAGGTATGTGTCTCATCCAGGTTTTGTTGACAGCTCTCATTGGAACTGGGGAACTCGGGGTAGCTGCCAGCAGGGTACTGCTTCTGTTTTATTACATGTATGGAGGAGCTACTCATGTTCATCCTTATCTTAGATCACCAACGGTTTCATAGCACCATCTTCTACACTCCACAAACCCATTCACAAAATTGTATTGGAAAACCTGGAATCAGTTCTTACTGATGTCTGTCTTGACTTTTTCATCATAGTCACTGAGCCTTTCATTATTCTCTAAATAAGGCTTTGCTTTATGATTGTTGCTTTATGATTATATGCCCAGAAATCACTGGAAGTTAGCATTGTCTTTTCTTTCTAAAATCTGAGTGAGAATTTTGCCTGTAAATTATACAGAGTTGTTTCAAGAGGCTAGATGTTAGCAGCACAAATACTGGGCTCCGTCTGGGGAAGGTGTCCCGCTGAGAAAACTTGGGTGTCGCTGTGGGCCTAGTCTGGCTGCCTGCAGCCCTCTCAGAGGGCCATTTCTGTCTGAGGGTGTAAGATGACCATAAATAATTTTCCCTGGCCGAAAACCACATCTCCTCGTAAGAAAATGGCAAAAGCAGCTGTGAAAGCATGCTTGCCGAAAGATGCTTGCTCTCTGCTTCACTGCACCAGGGGAACACATCTGTGTAAGATAAAGTTGAGGTTGGATGGTCTTAGAAGACTCTTGTGGGTCATCTCTTCCCAGCCGCAACATGGAGGACGCATGTGTGGGTCAACAAAGTCAGATTATAAATAAATAAACTTTACTCCATGAAGCCACAAATCTCGCAGGGAGAGGGCCCAAAGGCATGGTAGGTATGCTGTCTGCTTGTGTCATGAATTACCAGCCCTCAAACAACTAATAGGTCATGTGGCTACATTCCATTCAGCAGTCTTGCTAAAGCTTCACAGAAGCCTGTCAAGTCCATATCATTGTCTGTACTATTTTCCAACAGAGGATTTTTAGGTGGAGAGAAATCTAACTAATTAGCTAGTTAAAAGGCAACCAGATTCAAACTGAATCTTTCTCATATTAGTGCCTCTGGCCTTTCACTGCTTTGAGCCAGTTTCAACGTTGAATGACAGAAACAAAATCGGAGTATTTGTGGGAAAGGGGAAACAAATGAGATCCTTCCTCTAGTGCTGAGCTTCCAACGCAGGAACTCTCTGCCATGGCACACAGCGCATGGGACATGGAACTCTCCACCCTCCTGACAGTTAACTTTGAAGGGGGACTATAAAGCCACCAGTGGCACCATTATTAAAGTGAAGAAGGAATTTCTAAAGAAAAGATAGTGTCTTTATTCTAAAAGGGCAAAATGTGTGAGTGATTTCAGGGTTGACCTCTTGTTTTTGAATAACCGATTTGGGGACTACCCCTTGAGCAAAACTTTTCTCCCACTCTCAGCACTCCTTAGTGGTCAGTAGTTCCTCGTTTAGAGCTGAGGTCTCATAAGCTTTCCCCTTCACGTTAGTAGGCCTATGGTGGCGCCTTGCTCACGCCTTGCTTAGGCAGCCACATTGATGAGACTTCGTGGGCATGGCATCTCTGATATTTCTAGAAGATGAAATGTCACAGCAAATTTCCTGTCCCTCTGGCTCTCACAGTCTTTGCAGTTCCTTTCCAAATATGGTTCCCAAACCTTAGGTACAGGAGCTGTGTTATAGACATACATGCACATGCAGAAGAGTACACACATAACAACAGTTAAAGAAATAGTGGCTGTGAACGCTATAGAGAGCACAGGAGAGGATGGTGCATGGCAAGGGCCAAGGTGAAGAAAGGAGAAGGAGGAATGGTATATTTTAATTTCAAAAATGTTTAAAAGGTAAAATAGTCGAATGGCCACTTCTTAAAATAACCAAGAGGTTCAGTAAAACGGTGTTCAACATCATTAGATACCAGACAAATGCAAACCTGATGCACAACAGAAATGACTACTTACCTACCTACCGGAACTGCTAATACCGAACTCCACCCAGGATCAAGTGTTGGTGGAGACCTGACACAGCTGAGCCTCAGTGAGAGGGTCAGTTACCACAACCACGTGCAGAACCTGTCCAGTAGGTGTTTTAGATAAAGCTGAACACATAGCATACCACATGACCCAACATTTCTACTGTTAACAGTATGACCAACGAAAGACCATGAGTCCATAGGTATGCCTAGCATAGTTCCCAAAACCTCCAAACAAGAAACTAGCAAAGAGCTTATCACTGCAACAGAGAAAAATAACAACAAAAAATTTAAGTGAACAAGTTTTAGAAAATCCACAAAGCAAGATTCTGTACAGCAGTGAGATGTGCAAACCAACCTACATGCAACTATGGATGGATCTTCCAAGCCCAGTGCTCAACACAATGTAGACTCGAAAACTGAAACAAAACCTTCTTCGTATTCTGCCGTTTGCATTAAGTTCATAAATGGAAAGAACACTGCCTAGAGTTGCAGGCCTCTAGTTCCAGCTATTCAGAGGGATGAAGCCGGAGGATTACAAGTTCAACACTAGCCTCCAGAACTTAATGAGTTCCAGTCACAAAATTTTAAAGGTAAAAATGGGATTGAGTATACAGCTCAGTGGTAGAGCCTTGCATGTGATCCAATGTCAGTACTGCCCATACAAAATGAAAAACAGAACCAAAGTTTGGTATTCAAAGTTCATTTGGGCTACTGCTAGCTCTGTCAGGTGTGAAGTACGAACTGGAAAGAGCACTTCTGGAGACAGTGATGGTCATGTCTAGACTTAGGTGCTGGCTGCCATGTGCCCAGCGGTTGAATATTACTCAAGTTTTTCTTGTATACATTATACTTTTTGGGATTTCTAGTATATCTTATGGTGTTTTTAGCATCTTAAATATACAGAATCTAGTTTCTAATATTTTTAAACTTCAGCTGTGGCAATATAAATTCAAATCACCTTAGTGATTTGCAGAGGTATAAATTGGAGTTCCCTGGCCTATTGTGCTCTACTTTGTAGAAGAAGCACTCATTTTTTTTCTTAATAATGCTTCATCGACTTCAATTTGTCCACCAAAGGTGAGAAATAGGAAACAGTGAGTTCTACCCACAGCAGCAATCAGTGCATTTTGCCAGTGCTAGCCTGGCTCGTCAGGGTCTCACCGGATTACACGGTCCTTTCTAGCCTAGCATATAATAAAATTTACCTTTTTTTTCTGGTCTGTATGCCTTCAAGAACAAGAACATTACAGAAGATGAGTACAAGCTTTTGAGATGCGGCTAATTTGGAGAACTAATTCCAAGCCTTCATTTTGTAGAAAATGTGATGGATTTAATGAGAAGGCCCCTTCCCTGTGTAATCTTCACCTACACTGACCTAAAAGAAGGCAGTGTGGACTTTTTAGAGGACCTTAGTAATTGCTGAGAAATACTTTACAAAATGGCCAGGGAGTTTGTAGGTGGAGTTTTCAAATTCTCATCTCCACGGAGAAATACTAATTGTCTGGGCTACAATGCAAGTTCAAAATAAAATAAAAATCAAAAATAGTATGAGGGCTTCTGACAGCAATTCCTACACACAGGAGGCTATGTCAGGAGGGATGCTGGAGATCAAGAGCAGCATTTACTGTATAAGTAACTCTAGTCAGCTTAGGCTGCAGCGTGACAAAGGAGCAAACCCAGTGGGCTGGATCTCACTGGTGGAGCTCTTGCCTGCATTTCCCAGGCACCTAGTCTCATCGGATGGTTGGTTGGTTTTGTTGAAAATGCTATATGAAGTAGAATCTGATCTTTAAAGTCTGTTGTTCAAAATCACTTTCTTTTCCTGTTTTCTCATTTGTCACTGAGGAATCTAATCCAGGGTTGCTTGATCTCATCAGTGTTGATGGCAACCAGGGGCAGGACCTTCAAACTTTAAGCTTTTCTCCTCACTTTGTAAGAGAGACACAGAATAAAAAAATTTAATTAATAATAGACAAAAGTTCATTGGTTTGACCATAGTGTATCTCTTTAAATCTGTTTCAGCTCTCCACTCTTGAATTCCCCCCAAAGAAGCTGTTTGGAAACAAAGATGAGCGAGTGGTTGCTGAGCGGCGGACGCACTTAGAGGTAAGGGTCTGTGACTTTCCCCTCCCTGTGTAGAATATCCACCATGTGAATGGTCGGCAACAAAAGCTCCTGTGGGAACCTTTATTTTTCACTGGAACCGTGAAGAGCTGTTTCACTAACACAGGAGACGGTGACAGAGTGCTGGTCTCACTTGATTTCAGATCAGCTCCGTAGCGCCTGTGGCCTGCTGGCATTTTTCTGATTTTGAAGCAGACACCCTCATTCTGAGGGTGTGGTAGCAGGGTGCAAGTGAGCACTACATATCCCCACAGCTAGACGGCGTGTGAAACAGGATGAGCGCACACAGCTCGGTGAAGAAAACGTGGAATTAATTAGCAGAACTTACAGTACGTCATCATGGCCGCTTTTTCAAGAGCTTTAGGAGGGAGAAGATGCAGATCTTTTACATCCCAGTTCAGTGACTCATCTGCCAGGCTAGCCACACATAGAGCCCAGTTTAATACAACCTGTTTTTGTGACTGCGTTGCCGCCAGCACCCATAGCTGACTGCTGTCTCTAGTTTGTGGTTTGAGAAGTATGCAGTTCCTTATGGGGTTGAAATCTGACTGCTTTTGCCAGGGCTATACAGGGGTACTCTCAAAGCTCCCTTCATTGTGTCTTTGTCTGGAATAGTCATGCGACTTACTGTAAATGAAATTCTATCAGAACAGGCCTTTCTGAAGTATTCTGTGCAGTCTCCAACAGTAAATGGTCTTCTTCCTCCAGCTACCAAGTTGAACATGGCTGCCTGTGGGCTTCACTTGGTGTCAGTGAACCGAAACGTAGGGAACTGTCTTAAGTGGTTCTATCTGGAAGGGTCCTATGAGAGCAAAGGTCAGACATGGAGAAACTGAAGCAGTGAACTGTTCTGGTGTTTTGAGAGGGCAAGTTTCGATGAGGAGCCATGCTTCCAGAATGTAGTCACACCGCAGCTACAAATCAGAAAGTCTTGAGTCCAGAACGACTGGGCCCTAAAAGGAGTGTGATGGGCTCTAAAACTTATGCTGTGATGCATGGCCATGAAATCCAGTGCAAGGACAGCCTACAAGGGCAAGGTTATTTTGGTGAGTCTGCCTAATCCAGCTCCCTCAAAGTTTTAATGTGATTATGTAAGTGCATATAAGATTTAAAAAACAAAAAACTTTTTAACACTTGGAATAGTGATGACTTTCTTGCTCTGAACTTTACCCCCCTTGACTATGTAGCCTTACCTTTAATGAAAATGTGGAGAATAGTGGGTTACAAACTTGTTTTTAAAATAGGTTATGGTCTGTTTTGGCTGTTGCCATCCCTCGCTTCCCAGTGCTCTGACCACATTCACATGAGGTAATCTCTGCCACAACAGACTCGTGGTTGTTGGTGACACATGTCAAAACAGAACGTGGTGGCCTTTGCCTCTCCATTCCAAATTCCATGATAGCCCACGTTTGCTCCTTCAGTGTGTCTTACCCAGGAGTGCATAACTTTTTGACATTCTGATATGTATGACTTTGCCATCTAAAAATTCATGCTTAAGAAATACACAGTGGAGTTACAAACAAAAACTAGGAAACCTTTGCTGCTTTGAGGAAGCTTACAGTTTTATGCATCTGTAGCTATCGTCAGCCACATGCCGCTGCACGTGCCCCTTGGACTGCTGGTTGGACAAGCCTGTTAGACCGATGTCATCACTTAGCCCTATTAAATTATCCACTGTGGGTTGTGTACGCCCACATCACCCTGTGGCAGCCTTAAAAGACAGATTATTTTGGTTCACACTTCCGTCCATGGTCATGGTCACTGGGCTCCCTTTTGGGCCCTGGCAAAACAGAACATCTTGATCAGAGCACAAAGTAGAGGAAGCTACCTGACTCACAGCAGCCCAGGAGCCAAGAGAGAGACAGGACGTGATCAAGTTCCTAGCATCCACTTCAAGGATGACCCAATTTTCATCCACTAGGCTCCACTTCTCGAAGATTCTCTACCACCAGGAACACCGAAGTAGAGACTTAAGTCTTTAACACATGTGCCTTTGGGGACACCTACCCCACCACACGCCGTATATACACAGGTATCTCTTTGGTTGCCTGTGACTGTAAAGTAGCAGTGCTTTTACGGAATGTGTTTCATACCTCGGGGAAATAGGCACTTGTGTTTGAAGATAAATGTGTTTCACCTGACACTGAGTGTTAAAACTTAGAGTGTTATCTTCTTTTCAAGAAGCAAGTATAATTCACCTTCACCTTAATGGAAAATTAATCTGAGATCCTTGCATTAATTTCCTGTGGCTATTGAGACTTTTCATTTGATCTGCTGTCATCAGAAGCCAGTACTTGAGTTAGTGTATTTTTATATAAAAAATAGCAGTTACTTGTGATTTAACTGAACAAACACTTGTTGAATTTCTCTCCCATGCTGGAGCCAGCGTGAAGTGCTATGTAACGTGCAGAGATTACTGACACATTTCTTCCCTCTAAGAACAAACGTTTAAGGTTCTCTTTCAGGGTTTATCTTCAGATGCCAAAGTACATGAATACAGGAGAAAAAGTGAAATAGGTTAGAGAGGTATGGTAGCTAGAGCTGTGTTTGCCTAAAATTATCATTATTAAAACTCAGAAGCACAATATTGTAAACACAGTCACCTTGATAGAGCTGTATAAAATGATGATTTTTTTTTTCAGTGAGTTTTACTGTGTAGCACTTTTTCAAGTTACAAAAGTGAAAATACTGATTTTCTACAATGCTGGATGGGAATGAAATGCTGTTGCTGAGAGGAGATGTTTCAGAGGTGCATATCATACCTTGGAAAGAGCGTTAATTGTGAGCATGGTGGGGTGGTTGGGAGAGTAGGATTGCATTGTTTGGCATTCTGCATCATAAACACAGGAGTAGGAAAAGATGGTAAGTGAAGGAGTATCACCTGCCGCTGGCCCCTTACTGCTGCATTTGTAATGACTCCACCCAAACAGCCTTGTCCTGCCAATAGGGGTTCATAATTAGAGCCTAATTAGGGCATAATCTGCCCTGCGGATGAGTCACATAACACATTCGCATGCTTTCTGGCACTTCTGTTCACAAAGAAATGTAGAATCTTAAAATATTTCAACTTCCCTGAATCTTCCCATTGCTGCCTTCCCGACCCAGCTGGAACCAGTTTGTATATAAAAAGGTAGACCCTGCCTTTGAGCCACACAGTTCTGGACAGTCCTCTCCAAGCCTGAAAACTGCAGGGAGCTAAGTTATCAGATAAGGCTGTGGGAAAGAGTTCTCTTTTTCCAGCTGATGCTGTGTGGACGAAAGGAGGGAGGAAGGAGGGAGGGAGAGATGAGAAAGGGTGGATTATGGTTTAGAAGCTAGACATTGCGGCTCTTGGGCTGACCCTTAATGAGCTGCCGCTGTTGCCTCTTAAGAGTGATTGGCTGTTGACTGCCCTTCCACAGGTGCCTGCTTTCTCACTTGTTGGCCTCTAAGTGCTAACGATTGTGTCATGCCAGTTACTTCTCACAGGCGGCTTGGGAAGGGGGAGTGTTGGTCTTTATCCACAGGTGAGGAACCATGTGAGGGTAGAGTTCCCACAGCTGAGAAGAAGTGGGGACTCTCAGCTCACCCGAAACATGGCTTCCAGAGCCAGCCTCTCTGATTGCTTATTCCACTTTGTTAGAATTATTGCAAGGTTTGCCAAGCACTGCTGTCCTTTTTTTTTCCCTGACATGTCATTCCATTCATCTAAATCAGGGAGACACTCCTCTGTGGCAAAGAGTGGGCTAAAGCTGAAGCAGCTCACTAGCATTTCCTGTCTTTAGCACTGTGGTGGTCAGTGTTTCTGCCTGACAAACCTAGACCGTCCCAGGAGGCCCTCTAAGCATGCTTTCAGTCACATGCTATGAGGTAGAGAGACCTGCCCCTCTGGGTCTGGCAGCTCCCCAGCCAGGGAAACAACTTGCCTTCAGTCCTCCCTGCTTCCTCACTGTGGGTGTGATGTGGTCAGCTGCTTCAAGCCCACACCATCTTGACTTTTTTTTTTTTGCCATGGAACTGTGAGCCCTAATAAACCATTCCCTCCTTGAGTTTCTTTTGTCAAGGTGTTTTATCACAGCAGAAAGAAAAGAGACTGAAACATTGGTGTGGCCGTGGTCCTGCCCTCACATACATTTCTGTTGAAGGGAAGGTGTGTTTCTTATTGCTGGCTCACTCTGTGGTAAATAAAGTTTCCAGGTCTTAACTGCTTACAGCTTCATTATTTTTAAAGTTGTGGGATGCCACAGTCTTCCCATGTAGACTTACGTTTAATTGGTCTGTATTTTCACACACATTTGTTTTGGTTGCCTCTTTTGCCACTCCTTCCTGCTATCTCCCTGTCCCTATTCCCAAATAACCCTCTTCTTCCCATCCCCCTGTCCCCACCTAAACCCTCCTACCCCACCTCTCTCACAGTAGACTCTTAAGCTACACAGGCAGCAGTCACAGCTGATTAAATTCTGTCTTTCTTGATCCTTCACATGTGCTTCACCTCTGCTGAATTACCAGAAAACCTGCACAAATTAGCCTCCAAATTAATTTTTGTTTTATTTTTGTTAATTGATGAGAGGTACATTTTCAGAGAACATTATTTTCTACTTGAAAACATTTCTGCTAATCATTCTAGTAGTCTGTCACTTTAGGGAATAACTTCAATGAAAGAAAATACCTGAATTTCTCCAAAACTATAAAGCCTTCAAGAACAATAGAACCACCTTTCTAAGTAAGAACCTGAGAAATTTCTAGGATGTTTTCTTCAAAGTACAGATGGCAGGCATTTTCATCTTAGTTAACACTCTAACAAGGTATTTGCACCCCCTTAATTAACACACCAACAAGGTGGGCCAGGGGTCGCTAAGAGAGTGGGCCTGAAGCGAAGCACCCACTGCTTGGCCCTGCTGGGTCTAGTCCCTTATCTGCAAAAGGTTGTCCACACTGTCTCCCTGCAGCTACACTGAGGGGAAGCGCATGTGAGAGCACGTGCGAAACACAGAGCCCAGCACGGAGAGAAAGCACCCAGACCTGTTTCTTCCGCAATGGTTGGGAAGGGTTGTGGTGGCTCACTGTGGTGGTAGAGATGAGGATTGTGGGGAGAAGGAGAAGGGGGAGGGGTGACTGCAGTGGGCATTGGAGGTACAGGAGTTAAGTTGGAGGGTCCGGAACTATCTGGGTGTGCTGGCACCCTCTTCCGCCCGCTAGCTTACAGTCTGAGAAGTAGAAGTGGCTGTCTGAAGTTTCGGATCACAGTGGCACTGTCAACCAGTGTTAAGCATGACCAGTGATAGTTCCACGATCACTGTGAAAATATCACTGTGCGCGCAGTTACACCTCTTTATCTGCAGCTTGTGAGTTCTCAGTGCACATCTACCACACCATTGGCTACCGGCCACTGTGGAGTCACCAGCTCACCTGTTGAGTACCCTGAGCTTCATAGGGAGATAGCTAAGTCTTGCTGGTTTTCAGTCAGATCTCTCAGGAATACATCTACTTTCTAAGCAAGGTTTAAAGATTTACTGACTCAAGTCAACAAGAGAATACATATATATTCCATGGGGAACCTCTCTAGGATTTGCATTATTTGGAGCATTTGCTCTGACTTAAAGTCTGTTCTATGATTAAGTATACTACTAATTCCTTTATTTAGAAATCCAAAACAGTGGGTATAAAGTTTGATTGAATTTAACAGTAACAGTCACACTGTCTTGTGTAAGGGAACATTTTTTTGTTTTTTGTGTGTTCAGACCTGATTATGGAGTGTTCTCTCTGTTTTGTTTTCTGTCTTCTGTAGTCACAGGGTAGCCTTATCTGCTGTTGGAACCACATGAACTCACTGAAAGTCCACAGGAGAACAGTGAGACTTGACTGTGAGCAAAAGGCCAGTTCTAGGGGATCTTTAAAATATTGTCTGACAGTACAGGGTGTCCAGAGTCTGGGGGTATAGGTCTTTCCAGCTGGAGCAGTAAACTCAATGAAGAGCTCTTTTCCAAATGCCTTTTCTGCTGAACACACATGATAGTGATGGCTGTGAGGACTGATGCAGGCCACTCCCTAAGGCACATTCTCAACTGAGATCCCTACACCACCACACACCTTGCTTTTTCCACCAATAGTGTCTCGTTCTACTTCAGTTTTGAATCTCACTGGCATTCTAACAACAACAACAAAACAATTACTTGCTTTAGATATTTTATACTCTGAGTCCTTTAAATTTCAAAGTGAATTTCAAGAACAAAAAAAAAAAAAAACCTCTCATTTTCTACATTTTCTGTTTCCTCACACACTTAGCTACCAGACAGCTCTTTAAAATCTATGCTTCATTTAACATTCTTTCCATCTAGTTCTGCTGATCTTACATAATATCTAATGATAGAACTATTATAAAACACAGCCAAAGATTAAAGAGAGACCTACTAGAAAGAACTATTCTTTTTTTCTCATCAGGGTTTTGTATCTTTTATTCTGGTTATCTGCTTACTCATATTAGCAAGTTCTGTTTTCTGTTATTAAGCCATTAGCACCACTATCTACAGCAAAACATTCTGAAGAGGTTAAGTAGCTTGTTGAAGTATGAGAGGGAGCTGAGCCAGAGTTTGGAGGCTGTCAGACACTGGAGCCAAGGAGACAGAGGGGGTGTGTTTGCCATGATCCTGGGGCTAACCAATGTCAAAATAATCCCTTTCTGTAATAGAACCCCCAGCAGTTTGAGTTAAACTCTTTGACCTTCGCTATTGTTCAATAGAGGTAACAATCGTACTTGGGTTTCCATGTAAAGCAAACTTACAACAAACATTTCCAAGAAGAGTCCCTTATAGAGAGGTCTTCAAGACAAAGGGCGTGCCTTCCACACAATTTTCAAACGGTGGCACTCTGCCATACTCTCTCTCCTTTGCCACGTAGCGTTGTGTCCTGGGTGAGGGTGACAAGTCGAGGGCGTGGGCAGCCTGGTTCCCATGGGCAACATTGTTCTCCACACCTCCCCTCCCAGCGTAACCACTGAACTAGCAATGAGGATCTCGGCTTTTTCTTACCAGTGATGTTTTTATTTTTAACATCTGCAAAATATGTTCTTCTCCAGGACAGATGCAGCCTGGCAGCAGCTCTCAGAAGCCAGGCTCCGGTCTGTTTTCTCGAAGACTGTTTTGTCTTGGCCTGTGGTCTTTGCAACTCACATTCAAAGGGAGGTTTTCACTACTGTCTGTTCCCATGTGTATTCAAAAGCAAGTATTTGACTGGGCGTTGGGCAGTAAGAGATAGTACTCTACCTTAGCCTCAAGGGGCTTACATTTCAGAAGCTAAGGATACAGTAGAAACCCTTCCATACCTTGCCCAAATCCAAGCCTGCCAGTCTGGAAATGCCCTTGTTCCCAGCTGCCAGGCCTGTGAATGAGGAAAACGCTCAATTTTTTTCTCTTTAGAGCTGCTGTTGGTTGAGGAGAGCAACTTCACCTATCCATGGTCTTGAGGGAAGTGACTTTCTAGAGACTGGCTGATTTCGAGGATGAAAATCTGCTGTCCCTTTCTTTTTCAGGACAGTTCCAAATGGCCATCTCAGCTTGAGAACTTTATTCCAGCTGACTGATGCTTTATTATGACCCAAAGTTCATTTTCTTCTGTCTAACTCGCCTTTTTTCAATCTCCACAGACTTTGATTCATGGCTGTCCCTAAAACTATGTGCAAAACTCTGTCCAGGCACCTTTGGCACTCCTCTTAAAGCATTTACTAGAAGATAATGTCAGGATAATTTTGCAGTGTGAATTTGTTGCACTGTGATTGTAGCAAGAAGATTAGAAAAGAGCCAGTCTGTAGTGGGCCAACAGTAAGGGAATAGCTACAATTTAGCATGCATCTGATGCATTCTTTTTTAATGTTTTTACTTATTTCTTGAGAATTGTATAAACATATTTTTATCATATTCTTTCCCTTCCCCTAACTCCTCCCTCACCCAACTTTATGTTTTTTTCTTTCTCTTAAAAGCAAAGCAACATATACATCCACATAAACACACGCACAGAAAAACAAAACAAAACAAAAACATGGAGTCAGATTTGTGTTGTCCACTTACTCCAGAGGATGTCAAATGTCCTGGAGTGTGGTTGACATACTTCTGTGTCACTCCATTGAAAAACAGATTTTTTTTTTTTTCCTCTCCCAACAGCTATTACTTGCAAACAGCTGCTTGGCTAGGCATAGGACTTTGTGCTCACTTCCCTCCTCCCTGCTGGGGCTCTTTCTGCTTGAGCTTGCACTGATTTTGTGTGCGCTGTGGCAGGCTCTGTGAGTTCATGTGTACATCTGTCCTGTTGTGTCCTGAAAATGATGTTCTCTTGAAGTTGTCCACCACTTCTGGCTTAGAATATTTCCATCCTTTTCATATAGATCCCTGACCCTGAACTTGAGGGGTATGGTAGGCCATTAGCTGTGATTTAAGTCAGCTAAATATCTCAGAATTTGAAGTGTACCTCTCAACGCAGCTGTCTCCTCAGACAAGCCTTTTCTGCCATCACTTCTAGATTCCCAAATGTTTCGGAGATCCAACAAGCAGTCACTGGATTTTTTGAAGTTGTTTATTGAATGGTGGTTTTGTTTTCTGAAGTGACTTGTATTTACCTAGGAAGTTTCTGAGGACAGCAGTTCCGTTTGCCCTGGTAACCACTGCTTCCCCGTCACCTGGACTCGTATATCTAGTCCTTAATACTCCTCAACAAATAGGTTTGGATGGCAAGTTAGAAATCTATTTAAAATAGCAGATGTTGCATCTCTGTCCTGGAGGAGTTTCAGCTGAAAGCACATGCCTGAGCTTCCATTTCGAATGCACTTGCTCTGCCACGTGCGATGTACTGCCCTCAGTGTCACTGCTCAGAGGCAAAGCAAGGGTTAGAAACAGTGGAATAAAATGAGAACATATGAAAAAAATCACCTAATAGCATACATAGCTTATCATATATTGGCAACTGGTAGAGAGTAAAGGTTAAAGTTCTACCGTGAGAGCCTGTCATTCCCGCTGTGTTCTTCTGCTGTGTTAATAAATGAGTGATTTTAGACAGATTGGTTAGCCTTTTTGTGAATGATTTTACTCATCATAAAAAATAGTCATAGATAATGAAATAATCCACATAAAATACGTGGATGGGTAGCTAATGTATAGGAAATACTGAAAAGGGTGTGTTTTTGTTTGTTTGTTTGTTTGTTTGTTTTTACTTAATAACCATCAACCCTGATTTTGCTGTCCATATACTTCGGAGTATGGAGCCGTCCACTGGAGCATGGCCAACTACCGGGGGCCACACTTTAAAAAAAAACTGGCTCTCCCTCCCCAAGAAGCCACCAGCCGTTTCTATCTCCTCAGTGAGGAGTAGGAGCGCATGAACATATTTCTGTTCCATGTTACAATGCCACCTGTCTTGATCCTGTGTTGCTGCTGTGCCCAGCTGCTGTGAGTTTGTGAGCACAGCATCTAGTCATGTCCAGAAGATGCTGTCCCTCTCTGATGCTCCCAGAGGGCAAAGATGACTATTTTCAACCATATTGATACAGTACAGTTAGCATGTAGTAACCTGTGCTGTAGTTTTTAAGTAAGCATATAAAACCTTTAAATAATGTAGTGAGACATGATTGGAAGGAAGCCATGAACTGTGGTTTTTCACAGGTAATAGTTATTTCATATGACCCAAAAGAAGGAAGGAAGGAAGGAAGGAAGGAAGGAAGGAAGGAAGGAAGGAA